>NC_086455.1:12991067-13291067 GCF_028390025.1 Pseudophryne corroboree
GACCCATGTCCGTTTTGAGCACAGATCTTGCTGAGCCAAGCCTGTGCAACTATGGGCAGCTACAGGTAATTCAGTGTCTTACAATTCACAGCAGCGTCTGGTTATATTAGAACAGCAATTTTGCATTTACACATAGATGGGTGTGTAAGAAGAATTACTGATCTCTTGCACCAGGTATAGGGGCTGATAGTGATAGCCATATAGATGCAGGCACAGCTATATACAGGCAATGATTCACATTCATTTCCATGTTTACAATGTGGCTGCACGTGTGTACATCTGTGAATCAGGCACAAAGTCTGTAGATCTGCTGCTTGGGTCTAGATCGAGGTTGTATAAATAGTCCATAGAGGAGCCGGGAGGGTTGTGCCGGTTACTGTCAGTAATATTGTGACATAATGATCTCTATAGAATTATCACGGTTATTCTTTTTTATTAGGTCAAACATTAGTGGGGCAGATTCTGTTGGACCAACATGGACACTCACTGCCTGCGGAGATTAAAGGTAAGAAATCCTAAACCTGAGCAAGGCAAAATTATAATATTGTGAGAATGTTGTGCATTGCATGTATGACACAAATATGTGTACATACAATACATTATAAGCATTACACCTATTGGAACAGATAAAATGGTGCTATCGATGGTGCAAATGGGATGGAACAGTAGAAAGAATAGCCATAAGGAAAGACGTGAGAGATATAAAATAGGTTATTGCTTCCCTTAATCATAGTGTAAATCGCTATGTGAGAGGTGATAGAATTCCTGGACGTGGCTCAGGGGCTCATATGAACGAATATTAAACACCTTGTACAACATGGTCATCCATACAAGGAAAGAAAGTAGAGTTGTGGGACTCCAGATCCTCTCACTCAGCCCATATCACCAGGTTCCTGTTGGTACACATCCCAACAATGACAAGAAGGATCAAGTTCAACAGAGTCCAATGTGTTAAGCTATCAGGAATTATTTCACAAGGCCAATTGCCAATGCCGTTTTTTATATTTATTTCATGTCTTTCCTTGTCGTTATCTTTCTGCTGTTCCATCTCACAAGTTCCATCACTTCCACCATTTTAAGTGTTTCTATAACCCTCTGATTAAAGGGTAGAACCAGGTACAATCAGGCAGTAGGTGCTAGAAGCACCCAGAGGTGGCATCTACTCTTCATTTGCTCCCACAAATGAAGATGTAGGCTCAACACTCTTCTCATCCTCCTACTCTACTACCTCTCCTCCTGATCTTATACCCTCAGAAATAAGTAAAACTCTATCTGCTGTGCTCATTCCAACCTTAACTAAAATCTGTAATCTCTCTCTCTCTCTACTGGTAACTTTCCTTCTCTGTACAAGCATGCAGTGATTACTCCCATTCTGAAAAAAAATAAAAAATTCTAACCTAAACTTTGTAACTATCGTCCTATCTCTCAGCTCTCATGCCCCTCCAGCTACTTGAGAGACTTGCCCACACTCACTTCATATAGGCATGTTGCATATCATTTTAATCAGCAGAAGCTGCTTGTGCATCATATTACATTACGTTGCGTCTAAGATGCATTTTCACAGAAAAAAACACAAAAAAGATGCTTGGCTCTGCCGAGTCCGACCACGGCATGGCACGACTTCAAGGGCTGTTTAGCGTGACTGCAGCAAGAATATAAGAAGACACATCTGTACCTCCTCTTTGCTACCTCTATCAGCTGGAGTACAGCAAGGCCCAGTCTTAGGTTCTCTGCTTTTCTCAATCTGTACCACATCTCTCGGAAAACTAATGAGCTCAGATGATACTCATCCCCAGATTTGTCACTTTTGTATTGGTCCCACTCGTGGACACAGTCGGCATGTCGGCTGTGAATCGGCCCCGGTCACATAACTACTGTACATCCCTTTCAACCAACCAACCAACCAACCAACCAACCAACCAACCAACCAACCAATAGCAGTTACCAACCTGATATCTCTATCACTGTTGAGAAGCTGACAATCAGTCCTACCCCACAAGCTCGCTGCCTAGGTGTCATCCTTGACTCCGATCTGTCCTTTGTTCCACACATTCACTCTGTCTCAAAATCATGTTACATGCATCTAAAAAACATATCCAAAATACGTCCTTATCTTACACAAGACCATCCAAAACCTCCAGTCCATGCTCTCATTATCTCCCACATTGATTATTGTAATCTTCTTCTTACTGGTCTTACCAAACATAGGGGGTAATTCAGACCTGATCGCATGCTAGGTTTTTTCGCTGCGCAGCGATCAGTCCTGAATTGTGCATGCATATGCACTGCAATGCGCACGTGCATCGCACGGGTACAATGCTGATGTTGCTGTGTGATAGGTTTTACAAATAATCCATTCGCACAGCCGATTGCAAGGAGATTGACAGAAAGAGGGAGTTTATGGGTGTCAACTGACTGTTTTCAGGGAGTGTTTGGAAAAACGCAGGCGTGTCTAAGCGTTTGCAGGGCGGGTGTCTGACGTCAATTCTAGGACCGGACAGGCTGAAGTGATCGCAGCGGCTGAGTAAGTTCTGGCCCCTTCTGCCCGCTGTGAGAGGATTCATCTGTGGAGCCCGAGCGGAAGCCGAGCCACGTGGAACGCAGCTCCATTCCCCGCTTACCGCTGCACTGTGAGCTCTGCCGGATCCCTCTCGCCAGCCCTCTCTGATTCCTCAGTCTCTCCAGGACCTGGGCTGCTGATCCCCACCGCCGGATGAAGATCGTGCTTCTACCCGCCCGCCGGCTTCCTTCACTGCCGCTGCTGGTGTGACCTGGAGACGGCTGAGTCACGTGGTGCTCCCTGCTCATCGCTGCGATGGGAGCTCTGCCGGACCCCTCTCATCGGCCCTCTCCGCTGCCTCCTCAGAGCTGCTGATCCCCGCTGCTGTTTAGAGGCTTCTTCCTGCCCGCTGGCTCCCTTCACAGCCGCTGCTTGTGAGACCTGGGGGCGGCCGCTGCTTGTGAGACCTGGGGATGGCCGGGACACCTACTACTGCTGGGTGCACTTACCCGGCTCCCTCTCTCTCTCTCCCTGCTGAGAGTCCAGCTCAACCTGGCTGGCGTCTATGTGACAAAGGGGTCACCATCTCCATCAACTCAAGTGTGGACCCTCATGCTGAAGCAGTGCTCACTGTAGTGGGCTTTGTTTCCTTTTTTATTTTTATTTTTTATTTATATCATCTTTTGGCTGCCTGGGAGTGAGTGGCAGCTGGACATTTCCTGCCTCATTGCCCTGCATTACTTGTGGGAAAGTGCAGCTAAGTCTCCCCTGGGACATACAGTTCTACTGAGATTATTTACAGTTTTTTATTTGGGCATCCTGCACTCCCTACTGCCTCCCTCCCTGATTCTGGTCGAACCTCTGCACTTCTCGCCCTGCTGCAGTAGTGAGCATCACGCTGACATTGGATTATATTGCATCGCTGCTGCCATCTCTGCCAGGTAGATTTTGCCAGGTTTTCTGAAGATCCGTGTATTGTGGGATTTCCAGTAAGTATTATTACTCCTTCTATCCATTGCTACTTTTTGCTGCCGACTACAATGGTTAAACTTCATCACAACTCTGTGGCTGCTGCCGCAGCTAAGCTGGAAAAGTTTTCCAGGAACCCCCCTGCTCAACAACAACTGACGGGAGCTGCACGGCCTGCCGTCTCCGTCTACTAGCTCCTCCTCTGCTGAGGCATCGGATGCCGCTTTACAAAAAGTTTTGGAGGCAGTAACTGCTAGTGAAGCCAGACTTGCGGACAAGATTGGCCAAGTACAGGTGGACTTGTCTATTATACATCAAGATCTCCAAAGGGTGCGGGAGCGGGTTGGAGAGGTTGAGAAACGCGTCTCCACACTCGAGGACTCGGTGTCACCGCTTGGGAGGCGCACTACCACCCTAGAGTCTCAGATGACTGAGGTGCACAAAAAACTATCGGATATGGAAGGACGCTTATGCCGGAACAACGTCCGCTTTATTGGTTTGCCTGAAAAGGAAGAGGGAGCTCACCCTGAACAGTTCCTTGAGAAATGGTTGTTGGATACGTTTGGTGCGGAGGAATTTACGTCACACTTTGTGGTGGAAAGAGCCCATAGGATCCCTATGCGTCCATTACCTCCTGGAGCACCTCCAGGCACATTCATTGCTAAGCTTCTTCATTTCCGTGATCGGGACACTATACTGAAACTAGCATGCACCAACGGCCCCCTCAAGTGGAATGGGACCCAAATATCAGTCTTCCTGGACTTTGCAATTGGGGTACAGAAGGACAGAGTCCAATTTATGTTGATCAAACAACGGCTTTGTGAGTTAAATTTAGCCTACGCCATGCTTTGCCCTTTTAAGTTGCGGGCAGTTGCCAATGAAGAAACGCATTTTTTTCCCACTCCTCGAGCGGCAACAGTCTGGTTGGATAGACACTTTCCGGCCCGAAGAGCTCTTGCTGATGACGGAACACTGGACATATGTGCACCCCGCTGCAAGTATTATTTGTTGGCGTATGGCGCCCGCTGCTGCACTGATATTGCAGGGGCGCTTGGCTCTGTTTCTTTCTGCTTAACTATATGTGTCTAGTTTAAAGGTCCCCCCGAGTTGGCTGTTCAATTTATACTGCATTTCTCTCTGTTTTGTTATATGCTGTTGTATGCACCATATTTCTCTGTCTTTCTCTTTAATTATATTATGGCCCGTGGTAGCTCTAGGGGGGTTTAGACTTTAGCTGGGAGTCTCTGCCACCTTGTTGTCATTAAACTCTTGGCTCCCCCTTTTTCATAGCTACTGGGGTTAGTATAGTGTGTTTAGCTTATACCACAGTTGGTATACCTTTTTGTTTGGGTAGTTTTGGTTAAGTTCGGGTAATAGATATGCTACAGTTTAGGGGTGGTGTGCAGGGTGGGGGGAGGGTTTTTGTTACGAGTTATTTGTTGTTTTTGTATTACTGGTTTGCATTGTGTGTCGGACGTTGCTATATTTGTAGTGCGAGCAAAAGTGACTGTATTTTTGTGGGTGTGGTCCGGCCGAGACTGTCTGCAGGCGTCCTGCTTTATTACTCTCACCGTTTCTCATGGCTACGGTTAATGTTCTGGCTTGGAATATGCGCGGGCTTAATGACAAAATCAAGTGGTCCCTTGTGCTAAGACAGGTCAAGCAGTATGCATCTGACATAACTTGCCTCATGGAAATCCACTTAATGGGTAGTAAGATATTGTCCCTTTAAAAGGCCTTGGGTGGGTTGGGCTTTCCCCTTCATGCATACCTCAGCGTCACGTGGAGTGTCGGTTCTTATCAAAAAGACTGTTCCTTTCTCCCTCGCCAGTGTTCAAACAGATCCCTGGGGTAGATGCATTTTATTTAAATTGTAAAATTAATTCTTCTCCTAGCTGTTTGTCCCACCCCCTATTTAAACTATGTACTTAAAAAGGTAGCGAGCTTTATGGCATTGTCACCGGGGGTCCCCACTATCTGCCTGGGGGATTTTAACAATGTCCTTGATCCTGCGCTGGATAGGCTGTCTGCGGTATCCTCTCTCTCTCAATCCGGGAATTCTCGGTTTGCGGATGTTGTCTCTGAACTGGGTCTGAGCGATCTTTGGAGGTTGTGGCACCCCTCCCTGAGACAGTACTCGTGTTTTTCACATTCACACTCCTCCTTTTCTCGAATAGACATGGCCCTCCTCTCTAAGGAGCTGCTTCCCAGGATCCACGGTATTAGATATGAAACAAGTGGCATCTCGGATCATTCTCCTCTCACACTTAGTTTAGATTTACATTAAATTGCCAAAGGGATCAAGCGGTTTGGAAATGTAATCCCTTCTGGTTGACACATATGGGGGCGGGTTCTGAATTGGAGGCTGCCTGGTTGGAATTTTTTGAACTAAATAAAGGGACAGTCACTATCTGTTTGTTATGAGATGCGTTTAAGGCCTTCCTGATGGGGACTTTAATCAAACGAGTGGCCGATCTGAAATCCTTCTTTAAGAAGAGGGAAACTAATTTAGAAGCCAGGGTTGTCGCTTCTGTAATGGCCTACCTCCTGGATAGACTAGACGGTTCCAAAATGATTTGGCTGTCTGCTCAAAAAGAATGGAAAGACTACTAGATGGATAAAACCCAGCACAGGCTTCTCTTTTCTTCACATGTCATATATGCCACGGGGGATAGACCGGGTTCTTATTTAGCTAACCTTGCCCGGGGTGATCGCTCCTTCTGTACGGTAATTTCACTTATTGGGTCTGAGGGTCTCAGAATAGATCGGACCCCTCAAATTGTAGCAGAATTTGTTGAGTATTACCAGCAACTCTACAGTTCTAAATTGGATTGTCCCTTGATAGAACTGACTAATTATATGCATGATATTCAACTGCCATGTCTGTCTGATGATGCCCGTGATTTTCTTGAAGCTCCTTTAGCATCAGACGAGATTGAGGCTGCGATTAAAGCATCTCCTGGTGGTAAAGCTTCGGGTATGGATGGCATCCCGTTGGAATTATACAAGAAACACCTGGCTTTCTTTGTACCCCAGCTACTCCATTTATTCAGTTCTATTTTTGAACAGAATATGCTGCCTCCCTCGATGGTGGAGGTGTTAATTATTGTTATCCCTAAACCAGACAAAGACCCTAGATTTGTTGGGTCCTACCGTCCAATCTCTCTTTTACCCACCGATATCAAATTGTTGGCCAAGATTCTAGCGAATAGACTCCATCCGGTTATAACACAGATTATTCACCCTGACCAAACGGGTTTTATGCCGAGCAAATCCACTTCCATTAACCTAAGATGCTTTCCCCTCTTATAACTAAATGGGAAGTAGATATAGGTCCTATTACGGATGAGACCTGGGAGTTTGCCTTAGGTTCCCCCCGTTCTTCTACCACTAGCATCAGATACCAACGAATTCAATTGTTTCTTCTTCACCGAGTGTATATTACACTGGTGAGAATGGTTCATTTTGGGGGTACCCATTCCACCAAGTGCCCTGAATGTGGCTCCTTAGTTGCCGATTTGTGACACTTACTCTTGTAGTGGCATTCTGGACTGGTGTTATTGATACTCCATCCTCTGTTTTTACCCCTGCGGTATGTGTCCTGTCGGCTGAGGAGGAGGAGACTCTGGAGGGCCCAGCGCTGCAGTCTTGGAAGACACTTGTCAATGACACGGCAACACATCAGAAGTTTGTATACCTGGCTAGGAAAGCGCAAAATAAATATATTTGGGTTAGGTGGCTTGAGTCTCCTTACTCGACTAGCCGCCGGGACTGATCTCTGATTTAACACGTCCTCTTATGAGTCCTGACAGGGAAATGGTGTGTATATCAATTTGATTGTCTGTTTTTATTTGGGAATAGCTGACGGCCTGCGGCCAACCACACACGTGCTTATTTGATTGATCGAACATCCTGTATATATTTATCCTTCCTTCCGATGCTTGCTACTCTGCATACTTTGTATCTTTACAAGACACATACTATTTGTAGGGTAAGACAGGGATACATTATTATGTGATACTTTACTGAGTCTGACCTAACACTTTGCTCATTAATTCGTTGTACGACAAACTGTACATACACTCAAAGCTCTTGTAATATCTGTTTATTGTTTGATTTCTAATGTTTAACTGTCTGTTTTTGCTTGTTTTTTGTTTTCTTTTTTTTGCATGTTTTGTATATGCATAATTGAAAAACGTAATAAAAATGATTGAATAAAAAAAAAAAAAAAAACACTCCCCTATGGGCGGCGACTATCTGCTCGCAGCAGTGCAAAAAACCCGAGTGAGCGATCAGGTCTGCTTTAGGCCCCTAGGCTCTCACCACTACCATCCATTCTGAATGCAGCTGCAAGACTAATCTTCCTTGCTAGACATTCATCATCTGCGGATCCGCTCTGTCAGTCCCTCCATTGGTTGCCTATACTGTACCGTATTCAATATAAAATAGTTTTACTCACACATAAGTCCATTAATCAAACTACACCAACATACATTTCTTAGCTTATCTGAAAATATTTCCAAACCAAACCTCTCCGCACTTCAAAAGATCTGCGGCTCTCATACACACTCATTAATCGTTCGCATTCATGATTGCAGGACTCTCTTTGGCCTGCACCCACTCTGTGGAATGCCCTACCATGCACAAAAGGACTCTCTTCTAGTCTCCAAACCTTCAAGTGTTCTCATAAAACTCACCTCTTCAGGCTAGCTTATCTAGTTCCGGAACTACCCACATACTGTAACCTTCATAAACTTTTCTATTCAATTACATCACCGTAACCGCCATAAACTTTTCTATCCAATTACATCCCCACTGTACAGTGTACACATCCTCACATATTTTCTCTCTCTTCATTTTCCAATACTCCTGACCCTGGGCAAACATTGCTATGTGATCATATCCTACAGCCTACCATGAACCTTTGCAATCTGGTAGACCAATATGCTATAGATTATTATTATTATTATTATTATTATTATTATCCTTTATTTATATGGCACAACATGGGATCTGCAGCGCCCAATTACAGTAGACAGATAAGCAAAACATGAAGACAGTGACTTACCAGTTCAATACAATATACTGTAGGACAAGTACAGGGTATATAAACATAGCTGCGTCAGTAAACAGCACTGAAATAAGTATCAGGGTGGCAGAAAAATTGGGGGATTTGGTGCCATCAAAGGGAGTATTGAAAATAATATAGGCTAAGTAAGAGACGTAAAAGTACATGAGGGAAGAGGACCCTGCTTGTGAAAGCTTACATTCTGAAGGGGAGGGACACACAGACAGGGGTGACACAGATGGGATTGGTAAAGAAGTGGGTCTTGAGAGCCCGTTTGAAGTTTTGTAGAGAGGTGGATAGTCTGAGGTGGAGAGGTAGAGAATGCCAGAAAAAGGGAGCAGCACAGGAGAAATCTTGGAGGTACAGTAGGAGTAGGCAGGAGAGTCGGCGTGCATTAGCAGAGTAAAGTGGACGGGCGGGAGTGTAAAGGGAGATAAGGTCAGATATGTAACTGGAAGAGGAGTGGGTGAGGGATTTGTAAGTGAATGTGAGGAGCGAGAAGCTTGAAATTTGATTCTGAAGGGGAAGGGGAGCCAGTGAAGGGCTAGTAAGAGAGGGGAGGTGGACGTAGTGCGTTTGGTGAGGAAGATGAGCCGGGCAGCAGCATTGAGATTAGATTGGAGTGGAGAGATGTATGTGTCAGGGATGCCAGTCAGGAGGAGATTATAGTAGTCCAGTCTAAAGATGACCAGTGAGTGGATAAGGGTCTTAAGGGGGGTACTCACGGAGCGATCGCTGCTTAAAATCTACGCAATCTGACTAGATTACTTAGATTTTAAGCAGCGATCACTCCGTGTGTACCCCTCATAGCGATGCGCAGCCCTGCACATCGCTATCGCTGGTGCTAGCCAATCTAGCGGGTCGCTCACTTCACCTGCTGGGGGAAATGAGCGCCCCCCCCCAGTCTCCCCCTGCACGCTCAGCACACATCGTGCTGTGCTGAGTGGGGGGAGAGATGTGTGCTGAGTGAACCGCTCAGCACACATCTCTCCCCAAATCGGCCCGTGAATACGGCCCTTTAGTGGCATCCTGGGTGAGAAAGGGTCTGATCTTGGAAATATTTTTGAGATAAAAATGACAGATTTGTGAGGGGTGCTGAATGTGTGAGGAGATAGTAGTATTCAATTGTGGGAAGTGATGTTGTACAGGAGGTTGGGAAGATGATCAGCTCAGTCTTAGACATGTTTACTTTAAGAAAGTGCTGGGACATCCAAGAAGAGATAACAGAGAGACAGTTGGATACACGAGTGAGGAGAGCAGGAGAGAGGTCAGGGGAGGAAAGGTTGATTTGAGTGTCATCAGCATAGAGTTGATATTGTAAGTCAAAAGAGCTGAGTTCGCCTAAAGAGGATGTATATAGAGAGAAAAGGAGAGAACCAAGAACAGAGCCGTGGGGGACACCTACAGTTAGTGGAAGTGTGTGTGTGTGGGGGGGGGGGGGGGGGGGGGATGGTGGAGCCATGAGATGAGACAGAGAAGGAACAGTCAGAGAGGTAGGAAGATAGCCAGGAGAGGACAGTATCATGCAGACCAAGGGAGAGAAGGATTTGCAGAAGGAGAGGGTGGTCCACAGTGTCAAAAGCAGCAGAGATGTCCAGGAGAATAAGCAAAGAGTAGTGACCCTTGGATTTAGCAGAACAGAGGTCATTGCAGACTTCTGTGAGAGTAGTTTCATTGGAGTGGAGAGGATGGAAGCCAGACTGGAATGGGTCAAGCAGTGAGTGGGAGGAAAGAAAGGCAGTAAGGCGGCTATAGACAATACGCTCAAGGAGTTTAGAGCCAAAAGGAAGGAAAGAGATGGGTAGATAGCATCTATCCTTGTGTATCAATGCCTAGTTTCCCTATTAAAGCATAAGCTTGTGAGCAGGGCCTTCCTACCTCTATCACTGTCTGTTATTACCCAGTTTTGTTTTATCACTATTGTTACTATTTGTAAAGCACAATGGAATTTGCTGCTCTATATAAAAAAAAAATGATTTTCTCATTACTATTGAGTTTCTAGGCTTCAAAACACAAGCAGCCCTAAGAAACTGGACAGAACAAAAATAAAATCTGAGAACTTATTTCTGGTTTCATAAGGTTAACATTTGGGTCCGTTGTGGGACATTGACTTAAATAGTTAGTGTAGTGCATGCTGTTATATGACCATGTTTTACATTTCTTTGTCATTTTGAGCTTTATATTTTTTTTGCTTTAGAAATTCAGAATTGTCACAAGGAACACCTGTATGAGAAAACGCATAAACTGATGGAGTACAGTGCGCCAGGATCTAACAAAGATTCTCGACATGTCTCAATTTCTGACCATTATTTGGATCTGGTTCTCCTCTCCAGCCAGAATTTCAGAAGTCGTTCTCAACACGAGATTTTAGACACTGGAGGTAAACACGAGTATTACTTGAAGAAAGCCCAGAGTTCATTGGAACTCATTGCCCCCAGGAGATTGTTTCGCTGGTGCTATCGGTCAGGATGTAGTCCTCAAAGAGTAATGGTGAGCGGAGTCCCTGGAGTTGGGAAGACCACGCTGATGCAGAAGTTTGTCTATGACTGGGTGCATGGAAAGCTCTATCAGAGATTTGCTTTTGTCTTTTTCTTCAAATTTCGTGAACTTAACAGATTGAAAGAGGTTAGTCTGGAAGCAATGATTCTTCAGCAGTATCCCTATCTTCTGAAACACCTCAAAACCATCTTACAGGATCCAGAAAAACTGCTTTTTATATTTGATGGTTTAGATGAATGTGATCACCAAATGGATTTCTCATCAAGTCAGGATTGCACCAATGTACAATGGCCTGGAAGTGTGATTGTGGTCAGGTTGCTGAAACAGTCTCTTCTCAAAGGTTGTTCTGTGCTAATGACCAGCCGCCCAACCAAGCTGTCATTAATAGATACCAGTCTTTTCCAACGAGTTTCTGAGATCATGGGATTCTTCCCCAAAGAACGAGAGATGTATTTTGAACGATTCTTTGGAAACAAGGAACTGTCAGAGAAGGTGTTTTATTATGTGAGGGAGAATGACACACTATACACTTTCTGTTATATCCCATCCTACTGCTGGATCATATGCACGGTTCTATCAATGTCCTTCAAAGATCCAACAGAAAACACTAATCAGAATTTTTTGCCCAAAACAGTGACACAACTCTTTGTGGTTTATGTCACTAACATTCTGAAAAATCACAGTCCTGGTACAGACAATGCTCGGAAACTCCTAACATCCATCGGGCGGATGGCAGAACATGGAATGATGAATCACAGTCTTGAGTTTGATAGAAGAGATTTAGATTCATTCAACGTGGACACATCCTCAAAACTCTTATCCAGTTTTTTAATTGAATCTGCCCAACCTCCTAATTTGACCTTTTCATTTTTACATCTCATAATACAAGAGTTTATTTCTGCGTTAGTCCACTATCTTGACTATTTTCCTGAGAGGCTAAAGAAATCCCTAGAAGAAACCAGATCTTTTGAAGATGGCCGTGCTGAAATATTCTGTCGGTTTCTCTGTGGTCTGTCCGATAGGTCGACTAGGTCTCTCTTAACCCCTTATTTGGGAGAGCTCTCTCAGAAAGCCTCCATAGATGTCATCAATTGGCTTTCAAATAGTATTTCACTGGAAGATGAACCTATAGAAGATGATGATGAAGAGTATGTAAATTTGCAGATAAAAAAGCGTCTGAATGTGTTTGCTAAATTCTTTGAGTCCCGGAACAAAACTGTGGTGTCAAATAGTCTTGGACCAAAAGTAGATCTAGATTTTTCACAAATCCACTTAACACCTGTGGACTGCACCGTGTTGGCTTTTGTCCTTGAGTCTTGCAAAGAGGTTGAAAGCCTTAATCTAGATACCTGTTTTATTCACAGCGAGGGACTGGAGAGACTAGCGCCCATTCTTCATCACATCCGGGATCTCAGGTACTGTAGTTTAGCATTGTGAATGTACTGTTTCACACAATTACCACCTTCCAACTTTACTTCTGCATTTTCATTTTGTTTCCCCTGTATTTTAAATGTGTTTTTTTCAAGGTGCAAAATTGCACATTTTAGCAGGATTTACAATTTACTCTGACTGAGACCCAATGGGGTACATTTACTAAAATTCGTGTTTCTGACGATTTCAGTCAAGATTGTTGCAATCTCGGCAGTGTGAGATTGCAACTTTTTTTTTAAACGTTTTTATTTAAAACGGTAATTTACTAAGCTACCTGTGTTTTTTCAATTCGTGTTTACCGATGTTGATGTCATTCATATTGCAGGGCAGTGTTTTATGGGGGAGTTTAGTAAAACACTGCCGCACATGACACCAATGAAGCCTGGCCGGATCAGTGAGATTCATGCAGGGCATCATTGTGTAAAGTATTTAATTAGTAAAAAAAAAAAAGCTGTGTGTAGTGCCCCCCTTGAAGAACCACAAGTACCAGCATGCGGGGCATTAAAGGGCCCACTGGTACCTGTAGTTCCACAACAAAAGAATATTAACTCTTATTTTTAAACTTAATGGCTATCAGCCCGGCACCCAGCACCCAGGGGTGTCGGGGACAGCCTCTGGTTTCATCCCTGGCCCTTGGGTACCTAGAAGGGGGGACCCAGTAGCGGATCTACCGCAAGGCATCCAAAGCAGATGCCTAGGGCCTGGTGGGTCCCAGGGGCCTGCCAAAATGGCATGGCTGACGCACAGCATTTAAAAAAAAATCTGTTTGCACTGGGCTATTTTAATGGTCCCGGCAGGTTGTTAGTGTTTAGACAGCTGCCGGGTGCCTGTCAGTGCTCACCTGTGTGCTTCCGAATAAGGTTTTGTGCATGTGATGGAATGACACACATGCTTTTGACATCACATGCATTTACAGGGGAGCCAGCCGGGGCTCGGTGCTACTGCTGCTACTGGAAGCCTGAGACCATGATGGGTCTGTATCCGGAAGCAGATTGCAGCTATAGAAGCACTTTTGGTGAAGGTGCCGCACTATCCTGATTGGTGCAAGGTGAGAGGGAAGTCGAGAGGCGACTGGATGTAGTATAAACGGACAGAGGGGGCATTTGTGGCATTGGAGGGAAGGAGGGAGGATACGAATGTATGACTGTGTGGTTATCCTAGGGTCTCTGGGAGTGAGTGGAGTATATGTTACAATGAGGGGTGAAAGGGAATGCGCTATAGTGAGTGGGTATGTGTGACAGTGAGAGGTGAGTGAGTATGTGTGGTGGTGAGTGAGTATGTGTGGTGGTGAGTGAGTATGTGTGGTGGTGAGTGGGTATGTTTGGTGGTGAGCAGCGAGTGGGTACGTGTGGTGGCGAGTGGGAATGTGTGACATTGAGTGGTGAGTGGGAATGTGTGACATTGAGTGGTGAGTGGGAATGTGTGACGGTTAGCGGTAAGTGGGTATGTGTGACAGTGAATGGTGAGTGGGAATGTGTGACGGTTAGCGGTAAGTGGGTATATGTGACAGTGAATGGTGAGTGTGTACGTGTGACAGCAAGTGGGTATGTGTGGTGGTGAATGGGAAGGGCGGTTTTGGCAAAACCAATCCAGATTTTAAATAAAACATGAAGGAGATCCAGATCCAAAAACAAAACACAAAAGCCGAAACATGGCCCAGTGCACACCCCTAATTTTAACAACCAGGACCGGCTCAAAGAGGGGCTGGTTATATTCAGGAGTGGGGACCCCACGTAGAATTTTTCGTATTTGTCTGGACGTCAGTGTATCTCAATGTGAATTTTTAGAACTCATGATTGCTGTTCAGTAAATTACTGAGTTGTATTTTCGCACGAAAATGCAAACTTGAATCAAATCGGGAGCTTAGTAAATTTCCCTGAATACAGTATGTGAAATTGCAACTTGCATGCCTGTATATACAACATCTTACCTCCCCATTAGTTTAACTGGAAATAGATCCCTTTCTTGTAAAATTCCCATTTATGCGCAGTTTCCTGAACTTCGGGGGTAATTCAGATCTGTTCGCTGCTGTGCGTTTTCACCTGCCGTGCGATCAGATCTGAACTGCGTATGCACCGCACCGCCAGTCAGCGAAAGGATTGTGCGAAGAATCCATTCGCACGGGCGTTTGCAAGGAGATTGACAGAGGGCATTTGTGATTGGCAACTGACCGTTTTCAGGGAGTGTCCGAAATAACGCAGGCAGGATCAACGCAGCCCAGCGATCAGATCTGAATTACACCCTATGTTGGGCTCTAGGCTAGGGGTGGATTTAGGGGTCAGGCCGCCCCTAGGCAAATTATTGTCCGCCGCCCCCATCACGGCACTGCCCCCTTCTTTTCGGTGGCCAGTCCAGATGCCTCAATACCACCAAAGCAGCCCCAACCTCACCCCACTACCAACTCTTGGACCACAATTTGCTGCCCATTGTTCCACTCCCATCAGTTGCTACATAAAATATATAATAAATAAGTCGGAATGACAAAAAAAAAGAATCACCTGACCTTATCAGCCTGCCATGCTGCCCCCCAGCAAATGCCTCCCCTAGGCACATGCCTCAGATGCCTAGTAATAAATCCACCACTGCTCTAGGCTAGTGTGCCCACTGTATGTGGTATATACAGACATGGGCGTAGACATGCTGGGCCACTAAACAAATACTGTACATAGTTCACTTGCTGACAAAGTCTGAGAAACGTCTCGTTTGCTTATTGTAATGTCTTGTACATATTCTTATTCCCATACATTTATTTGTTCATTTACACTTTGCAGGCTGTCCAACAATGACCTGAATGATAGTGATACTGAGCGATTATGTGAAATACTAGCACATCCACAGTGCCGGATTCAGAAGCTAAGGTACATTTCCAGTTCCCATTATGGGGTTCTAATCTCCTCAGTGCATTCAACAGAGGAAGATTACCATATTTTTTTTTTTAATAAAGTAATTTTTATTCAGCAAACTGGAGAATAAGGTACAGACATTGCAGAGCATCACAATATCACAACAATAAATCCATCAGCTCGAGGCAGAGCCCCAATATTAAGGGAGATTCACAATTGAAGGATATCAGAACATGACCATGAGGGAATTACACATAATTTCCTGTTGTACAGATTATTTGGGTCTGCAAGATCCGTAGCCATAAATATAAATCCTCATACACTTTTATATTTACGCCCCTAAGCTAACCAATAAGAACATAAAATGAAAAGATTAAAAGAAAAAAATAAAATAAAATACAAAAAACAAAACCCGAAGCAAGGTGAGAAGGGGTAATCTGATTCCGGACCACATTAATCATGCGGTTAAGCAGGCGACTCCGCAGGGCTCAACCGCCAAGCATCTCAGTTACGTCACTAAGCAGTAAATATTTGGTAAGTTAGCATTTCAGTGCCCTCTATAGTTGCGGGATCAGGTGAGCATGGGGGGAGTCAAGCCATGGAGACCAGACCCTTTCAAATTTGGCTGATGCGTTTTGTTTCATATATATATATCTTTCCTTAATTATTGTATCATTAATTAGGGTCTTAAGCGCAGAAATCAAGGGGGCTCTAGGGGCCATCCATAGCCTCGCAATGCAAACCTTAGCCAAGGCACATACACTGCTAGCATAGAAACCCATTGAAACAGACAGAGAAGATGAGCATCCCATCCCCAGAATACAGAATTGAGGGGTAAGCAGTCCGCCAGTCACTCCCGTACTCTCCAGGATTGACCCGACCCCCAACCAGAACACCCTCAACCTCGGGCAATCCTATACTAGATGCCAAAATGTTCCCACCTCCCCCCCGCATTTAGGGCAAAGGCCAGATCCGCCCGTACCGAAAGTAGCCAGCCTAGCCGGAGTTATATACGTTCTGTGTTCTGATATCTAAGAGATTTGGTCACTTTGGCAGGGTATTCCAGAGCAAGGGCCCAGTCCTCCTCAGTTATTAAACCCATATCCTCCTCCCACCTTCCACGGAGACGTGTCAGAGGGTCCGCATGGAGCTTAGCAAGTAAATATCCATACGCACAGGAGACCATCTTAGCTCGACCCAAAGTAGCCACAAAGGTCTTGATGGGAAATGGGAGGATTCGTGGGGGGGACTCAGCAAACTGGGACTGGAGGGCGTGACGAAGCTGGAGATATCTGAAAAAATAGGAATTGGGTAACCCAAACTCATCTTTCAGTTGCTGAAAGGATTTGAGTACCCTATCTAGGTAAAGTTGGGAGATAGAAACCACAGATCTAGGGGCCCACACCTCCCGCCCCTCAAGCGCATGTAATTCAGGGAGCCAGTCAGAGTACCAAAGGGGGGTATCAGGGTCCAGGCCATCGTATCCCAAGAGGACTCTCAAGGCCTGCCATATCTTTAATGCCTGGAAAATAATAGGGGGAAGAAACCGAGCTATGCTCCCACTCAGCAGCACCTGCACAGGAGAGAGGTAAGGAAAGTAACAGCGAATAAACTCACAGTGTAAGGAGTTAACCCCAGAGTCCTGCGCCCACACACTAATATGAGTCAGCTGAGCAGCGTAGTAATACATCTGAAAATTAGGCAGAGCCAGGCCTCCGTCAGAGCGCTACCTGGTAAGGGTATTTAGCTGTATCCTAGGTCGTTTGTTAGCCCATATCAGAGAGGATAGAACACTATTTAATTTTCTAAAGAATAACGGATAAATATATACCGGGGACTGGAGAATAATGTATAAAAGTTTGGGCAGTATAATCATTTTAATGAGATTGACCCTGCCAGACACCGTCAGTGGAAGCTTACACCAAGTTTTGGATTTGCCCATGACCCACTGCATGGTTGGGTCCAGGTTCAGAGGGACAAAATCAGAAGGGTCATTAGTTATTTGAATCCCGAGGTATTTAAATTGTACCGTCCAACATAATGGCAGGGGGATTTTGGGAATAGTAGGGGGGGGGGGGGGGGGGCTATGACTGACATAATGTACGATTTAGACCAGTTAATTCTAAGACCCGAGTGATCACCAAAGCACTCAATCACACGCAGCAGAGCAGGCATTGACCTGGTGTAATCTTGCAAGAACAACAACATGTCGTCAGCATAAAGAGCTATTCTATCCTCACGTGAGCCCGTACCGATTCCCACAATATCTGGGTGTGATCTTATCAGACAGGCCAGGGGCTCGATGGCCAGGGCAAACAGTGCGGGGGATAGGGGGCAGCCTTGTCTAGTACCACGCGATAGCTGAAAAGAGGGGGATACATAGCCGTTCACCAAGATCCTGGCGCTCGGATGTTGATACAGTAATTTAGTCCAACTGATAAAGTTGGGTCCAAAGCCCATACAAGCCATCACCTCCCATAAATAAGCCCATTCAACGCTGTCAAAAGCCTTGGCCGCGTCTAACGAGACCACAGCCGAGTCAGAAGGGGAGTCATGTGGGAGTTGCAAAATGGTATATAGTCTACGTAGATTAATAGATGTGGACTTCCCTGGCATAAAGCCAGTCTGGTCCGTGTGAACGAGGGAGGTGATCACTGTGTTAAGCCGTACTGCCAATATCTTTGCCAGGATCTTAGCATCGATGGGAATCAGGGAAATCGGCCTATAGGAGTCTGGAGACCCAGGGTCCTTGCCAGGCTTTGGAATCACTATTTCTCTGACGTCCTAGTGGATGCTGGGAACTCCGAAAGGACCATGGGGAATAGCGGGCTCCGAAGGAGGCTGGGCACTCTAGAAAGATTTATGACTACCTGGTGTGTACTGGCTCCTCCCACTATGACCCTCCTCCAAGCCTCAGTTAGATTTTGTGCCCGGCCGAGGTTGGATGCACACTAGGGGCTCTCCTGAGCCTTTAGAAAGAAAGTATAGTTTTAGGTTTTTTATTTTCAGTGAGACCTGCTGGCAACAGGCTCACTGCAGCGAGGGACTAAGGGGAGAAGAAGCGAACCTGCCTGCTTGCAGACAGTTTGGGCTTCTTAGGCTACTGGACACCATTAGCTCCAGAGGGATCGACCGCAGGCCCAGCCTTGATGTTCGGTCCCGGAGCCGCGCCGCCGTCCCCCTTACAGAGCCAGAAGCAAGAAGAGGTCCGGAAAATCGGCGGCATGAAGACTTCTGTCTTCACCAAGGTAGCGCACAGCACTGCAGCTGTGCGCCATTGCTCCTCATACACACTTCACACTCCGGTCACTGAGTGTGCAGGGCGCTGGGGGGGGGGCGCCCTGAGCAGCAATAAAAACACCTTGGCTGGCAAAAATACCACAATATATAGCCCCAGAGGCTATATATGTGGTAAATACCCCTGCCAGATTCCAGAAAAAAGCGGGAGAATAGTCCGCGGAAAAGGGGCGGAGCTATCTCCCTCAGCACACTGGCGCCATTTTTCCCTCACAGCTCCGCTGGAAGGAAGCTCTCTGGCTCTCCCCTGCAGTCTACACTACAGAAAAGGGTAAAAAAAAAGAGAGGGGGGGGGGGGGGGGCACTAAATTTAGGCGCAGTATACATTATATAGAAACAGCAGCTATAGGGGACATAACTCAGTTAGTCCCTGCATTATATAGCGCTCTGGTGTGTGCTGGCATACTCTCACTCTGTCCCCCCAAAGGGCTTTGGTGGGTCCTGTCCTCGTTTAGAGCATTCCCTGTGTGTGTGCGGTGTGTCGGTACGGCTGTGTCGACATGTTTGATGAGGATAATGATGTGGAGGCGGAGCAGATGCCTTTGGAAGGGATGTCACCCCCTGCGGGGCAGACACCTGAGTGGATGAGCTTATGGAAAGAAATGAGTGCACGTATAGACTCCTTACATAAAAAATTTGACGACATGCCAAATGTGGGACAGCCGAGTTCTCAGCTCGTGCCTGTCCAGGTGTCTCAAAGGTCTTCAGGGGCTATAAAACGCCCGTTACCTCAGACAGATGTCGACACTGATACTGACACCAGTGTCGACGACGATGAGTCTAATCTAATGCCCACTAAGGCCATTCACTGCATGATTGAGGCAATGAAAGAGGTGTTAAACATTTCTGATATAACTCCAGGTACCACTAAAAAGGGTATTATGTTTGGGGAGAAAAAACTGCCCGTAGTTTTTCCCCCATCAGAGGAATTAAATGAAGTGTGTGAAGAAGCGTGGGCTTCCCCTGATAAAAAAAAATTGGTAATTCCTAAGAAGGTACTAATGGCGTTCCCTTTCCCGCCAGAGGATAGGTCACGTTGGGAAACACCCCCTAGGGTGGATAAAGCGCTCACACGTTTGTCTAAAAAGGTGGCATTACCGTCTCAGGATACGGCCGCCCTTAAGGAACCTGCTGATAGAAGGCAGGAGGCGATCCTGAAGTCTGTATATACACACTCAGGCATTATACTTAGGCCAGCTATTGCGTCAGCTTGGATGTGCAGTGCTGCCGCTGCGTGGTCAGATAAACTGTCAGAAAATATTGACACACTAGACAGAGACCCGATTCTGCTAACCATAGACCATATCAAAGACTCAGTCTTATATATGAGAGATGCACAGAGGGAAATCTGCCGGCTGGCATCTAAAGTAAGTGCATTGTCCATTTCTGCTAGGAGATGCGGACTCGCCAGTGGACAGGAGATGCAGATTCCAAAAGGCACATGGAAGTTTTGCCTTATAAGGGGGAGGAATTATTTGGGGATGGTCTCTCGGACCTAGTTTCCACAGCAACGTCTGGGAAGTCAGCATTTTTACCCCATGTCCCCTCACAGCCTAAGAAGGCGCCATTTTATCAGGTTCAGTCCTTTCGGACCCAGAAAAACAAGCGTGGAAAAGGAGGGTCTTTTCTGTCTAGAGGCAGAGGTAGGGGAAAAAGGCTGCAACAAACAGCAGGTTCCCAGGAGCAAAAGTCCTCCCCCCGCTTCTTCTTCCAAGTCCGCCGCATGACGGTGGGGCTCCACAGGCGGAGCCAGGTACGGTGGGGGCCCGCCTCAAGAATTTCAGCGATCAGTGGGCTCGCTCACAGGTGGATTCCTGGATCCTTCAAATAGTATCTCAGGGGTACAAACTGGAATTCGAGGCGGCTCCACCCCACCGGTTCCTAAAATCTGCCTTGCCGATTTGCTTCCTCAGACAGGGAGGCGGTGCTAGCGGCAATTCACAAGCTGTATTCCCAGCAGGTGATAATCAAGGTACCCCTATTTCAACAAGGCCGGGGTTACTATTCCACACTATTTGTGGTGCCGAAACCGGACGGTTCGGTGAGACCCATTTTAAATTTGAAATCCTTGAACACATACATAAAAAAATTCAAGTTCAAGATGGAATCGCTCAGGGCGGTTATTGCAAGCCTGGACGAGGGGGATTACATGGTATCCCTGGACATCAAGGATGCTTACCTGCATGTCCCCATTTACCATCCTCACCAGGAGTACCTCAGATTTGTGGTACAGGATTGCCATTACCAATTCCAGACGCTGCCGTTTGGACTCTCCACGGCACCGAGGGTATTTACCAAGGTTATGGCGGAAATGATGATACTCCTTCGGAAAAAGGGAGTTTTAATTATCCCGTACTTGGACGATCTCCTAATAAAGGCACGGTCCAAGGAACAGTTGTTGGTGGGAGTAGCACTATCTCAGGAAGTGCTGCACCAGCACGGCTGGATTCTGAATATCCCAAAGTCACAGCTGGTTCCGACGACACGTCTAATGTTCCTGGGGATGATTCTGGACACAGTCCAGAAAAAAGTGTTTCTCCCGGAGGAGAAAGCCAGGGAGTTGTCTTCTCTAGTCAGAGACCTCCTGAAACCAAAACAGGTATCGGTGCATCACTGCACGCGGGTCCTGGGAAAGATGGTAGCTTCTTACGAAGCAATTCCATTCGGCAGGTTCCATGCCAGAATCTTTCAGTGGGACCTGTTGGACAAGTGGTCCGGATCGCATCTTCAGATGCATCGCTTGATAACCCTGTCTCCAAGAACCAGGGTGTCTCTTCTGTGGTGGCTGCAGAGTGCTCATCTTCTGGAGGGCCGCAGATTCGGCATACAGGACTGGGTCCTGGTGACCACGGATGCCAGCCTTCGAGGCTGGGGGGCAGTCACACGGGGAAGAAACTTCCAAGGACTATGGTCGAGTCAGGAGACTTCCCTTCACATAAATATTCTGGAACTAAGGGCCATTTACAATGCCCTAAGTCAAGCAAAATCTCTGCTCCTACACCAGCCGGTGCTGATCCAGTCAGACAACATCACGGCAGTCGCCCATGTGAATCGACAGGGTGGCACAAGAAGCAGGATGGCAATGGCAGAAGCCACAAGAATTCTCCGATGGGCGGAAAATCATGTACTAGCACTGTCAGCAGTGTTCATTCCGGGAGTGGACAACTGGGAAGCAGACTTTCTCAGCAGGCACGACCTCCACCCGGGAGAGTGGGGACTTCATCCAGAAGTCTTCCAAATGATTGTAAATCAGTGGGATCGTCCACAGGTGGACATGATGGCGTCCCGCCTAAACAAAAAACTAGAGAGGTATTGCGCCAGGTCAAGAGACCCTCAGGCGATAGCTGTGGACGCTCTAGTGACACCGTGGGTGTACCAGTCAGTTTATGTGTTCCCTCCTCTGCCTCTCATACCAAAGGTATTGAGAATAATAAGAAAGCGAGTAGTAAACACAATTCTCGTGTTTCCGGATTGGCCAAGAAGAGCGTGGTACCCGGAACTTCAAGAGATGATCTCAGAGGACCCGTGGCCTCTTCCGCTCAGACAAGACCTGCTACAGCAGGGGCCCTGTCTGTTCCAAGACTTACCGCGGCTGCGTTTGACGGCATGGCGGTTGAACGCCGGATCCTGAAGGAAAAGGGCATTCCGGAGGAAGTCATTCCTACGCTTATTAAAGCCAGGAAAGAGGTTACAGCAAATCATTATCACCGCATATGGCGGAAATATGTTGCATGGTGTGAGGCCGTAAAGGCCCCAACAGAGGAATTTCAACTAGGTCGATTTCTGCATTTCCTGCAAGCAGGAGTGAATATGGGCCTAAAACTGGGCTCCATTAAGGTACAGATCTCGGCTCTGTCGATTTTCTTTCAAAAAGAACTAGCTTCAGTACCTGAAGTTCAGACATTTGTAAAAGGAGTGCTGCATATTCAGCCCCCGTTTGTGCCCCCTGTGGCACCTTGGGATCTCAACGTGGTGTTGAGTTTCTTAAAATCACGTTGGTTTGAGCCACTAAAAACCGTGGATCTGAAATATCTCACGTGGAAGGTGGTCATGTTATTGGCCTTGGCTTCTGCCAGGCGAGTATCAGAATTGGCGGCTTTGTCTTGTAAAAGCCCTTATCTGATTTTCCATATGGATAGGGCAGAATTGAGGACTCGTCCCCAGTTTCTCCCTAAGGTGGTGTCAGCGTTTCACCTGAACCAGCCTATTGTGGTGCCTGCGGCTACTAGGGACTTGGAGGACTCCAAGTTGTTAGACGTTGTCAGGGCCCTGAAAATATATGTTTCCAGGACGGCTAGAGTCAGAAAATCTGACTCGCTGTTTATCCTGTATGCACCCAACAAGCTGGGTGCTCCTGCTTCTAAGCAGACTATTGCTCGTTGGATTTGTAATACAATTCAGCTTGCACATTCTGTGGCAGGCCTGCCACAGCCAAAATCTGTAAATGCCCATTCCACAAGGAAGGTGGGCTCATCTTGGGCGGCTGCCCGAGGGGTCTCGGCTTTACAACTTTGCCGAGCGGCTACTTGGTCAGGGGCAAACACGTTTGCTAAATTCTACAAATTTGATACCCTGGCTGAGGAGGACCTTGAGTTCTCTCATTCGGTGCTGCAGAGTCATCCGCACTCTCCCGCCCGTTTGGGAGCTTTGGTATAATCCCCATGGTCCTTTCGGAGTTCCCAGCATCCACTAGGACGTCAGAGAAAATAAGAATTTACTCACAGGTAATTCTATTTCTCGTAGTCCGTAGTGGATGCTGGGCGCCCATCCCAAGTGCGGATTGTCTGCAATACTTGTACATAGTTATTGCTAACTAAAGGGTTATTGTTGAGCCATCTGTTGAGAGGCTCAGTTGTTTTCATACTGTCAAACTGGATAGAGTATCACGAGTTGTACGGTGTGATTGGTGTGGCTGGTATGAGTCTTACCCGGGATTCAAGATCCTTCCTTATTATGTCAGCTCGTCCGGGCACAGTGTCCTAACTGAGGCTTGGAGGAGGGTCATAGTGGGAGGAGCCAGTGCACACCAGGTAGTCATAAATCTTTCTAGAGTGCCCAGCCTCCTTCGGAGCCCGCTATTCCCCATGGTCCTTTCGGAGTTCCCAGCATCCACTACGGACTACGAGAAATAGAATTACCGGTGAGTAAATTCTTATTTATAATTGCCTCTGACATAGAGAGGGGAAGCTCGTTATTGGCAAATATATCCAGGTATAGGGCATGGAGTCTGGGCCCAAAGAAATCTATATGAGTTTTGTAAACCTCGGAGGGAATCCCGTCACACCCCGGAGCCTTGCCACTAGGGGACATACCAATGGCCGCAGTCACCTCCTCGAGCGTCAAGGGCGCCTCCAGCAGCTCACAGGCCTCAGGGGAGAGTGCTGGCAGCGCAATACCCCCCAGGTAGTGCGAGATGTCTAGAGCAGAGCACGTCAATTGTGAGCTATAAACTCCAGAGTAATAAGATCTAAATAACTGCGCAATGTCCGGCGTGGTGTCAACAAAGGAGCCATCCCCATCGGACATTTGGGTGATCGTAGACCCAGGCCGATCGTATTGTATCAGACGGGCCAGGAGTCCCCCCGTCCTATCAGCCTGCATATAAATATTAGTAGCCTTAAAAAGGAGGGAGCGTGAGTTTTTATCGGACAGGTGGGCCATCCAAGTCGACTGAGCCACTAGCCAGCGTACCTTCGTCGCGGGGGCACCATATAGCAGGTATTGGGACTCTAGTTCCCTGGCGTCACTTTCAAGGGCCTGTTCTCTCTCCCTGGAGGATAGTTTATGAGCCACTATGCGTCCAATATATGAACCTCTCAAAAAAGCCTTAAATGAATCCCAAACTATCGTACCCGGGGCTGACCCTACATTATCGTTAAAGTACCCCCCCCCCCCCCCACTGAGTCTCCAGGTCGCTGCAGTCACCTAGCTGGGTCAGCCAAGAGGGGTGCAGCTTCCAATTAGAGTGCCCCCTCTGACTTCCCACAGCAATAGTCATCAACAGAGGGGAGTGGTCAGAGACCCCTCGGGCCTCATAATGAATGTCAATGATCCCCGGGACAAGGGCAGGGGACACTAGCATCAGGTCAATCCTGGAGAAGGAGCCATGAGAACTGGAAAAACAGGAGAACTGGCGGGCCGTAGGGTGACGGAGCCTCCACACATCAACCCACTGCAAGCTATCCAAGAAATCTGCAAACTTGGTAGGGCCACCACTCGCCAGCGCAACATTCGGGGAGTGCCATCGATCCAAGGACAAATCTAGGATGTTATTAAAGTCACCCAGGCATATCACTGGGGTGGTAGGAGATGGAGCGATGAAAGAGGCAGCCTGCTGTAGCACAGCATATGAAAAGGGAGGGGGGACATACACCGCTAGTATGTAATAAGGCTGGTAGCTCAGTTTACATTCCATAAATACAAATCTTCCATATGGGTCAGTTTTGATCGACAATAATTCAAATTGCACTGATTTTTTAATCAGAACCGAGACACCCCTAGAAAAGGAAGAATGAGAGGCGTGGTAAGCCCATCCCACCCAAGCCCGGCGTAAAGACAATAACCTATGTCCCTCCAAGTGGGTCTCACTGAGGCATGCAATATCCGGGTCATACTTCTTAATCATATTTAAAACCAGAGATCGTTTGATTTTGTTATTCAGACCTCGGACATTCCATGCCAGCAATTTCAGGTTAATCATGACCCCATGTAGACTCTATGTGCCTCCCGGATAGACATTTCCCAAAATATAACTGAGAACCAACATCATCAATACCAGTAGCACATGACGTACATAAGCCCAGCATTATAATCCATAGCGTCTGAATTAGTAAATATCCTTGCTTCAGAAAAAACTCAGGTAAGAAAAATAACAAACTGGAGAAAGAAAACCAAAAACAGCAGCAAAGAGAGCCGCAACTAGCAGCTTCCCAGTTATCCCTCCCCTCCCCGTACACCCCCCAGAACACCGGCATACTTATATCCCAAACCAACAACCCAAACTACCAAGTGCTAAGAAGGCCTAGATTCTCAACTAAACCTCTAACCAACACCACTTGGACGGAAAGTCTTGAGCCACCAATGCAAAGGAGGGGGGCTCCCCGATCTAAGATCGTTCCCTCCGATAGCCTAAGCCCAGCTTCTGTAACTCAGGAGATCAGTCCGGAGCCAGCTGCCGAGCACCCGGTGCAAATCTGTCCAGCCATTGTGCCGCTTCCCTGGGGGAATTAAAAAACTTGGTCTCCCCATCCGCCACAACCCGGAGCCTTGAAGGAAACAGCATGGAATATGGGATGTTGAGGTCTCGCAGACGCCGTTTAATGGGCATAAACTGGGCTCGGTCTTTCTGGACGTCTGCGGCAAAGTCCGGGAAGGCCGACACCTTGACTCCATTACGGACCAGCGGGCCCTTTGTACGACCTAGGCGAAGAACTGAGTCCCGATCCTTATAATGTAGGAATTTGGCGATGAAGGTGCGAGGAGGGGCACCAGGAGGTAGTGGCCGAGATGGTATCCTATGTGCACGCTCCACCGTGAATTGGGCCGTAAAGGACTCAGTGCCATACATCTCCTTGAGCCAAGATTCGAGGAAGTCCTCCGGCTGCGAGCCCTCTTCTCTCTCAGGTAGGTTTACAAATCTGACGTTGTTCCTGCGCAGTCGTCCCTCTATGTCTAAAAGCTTGGTCTGGAGGGAGGAAACTTGCTGGGTCACCGTGGATACGGACTGCTTCAGGGGGCCACACATATCTTCCAGGTTGGAGACCCTTGTCTCCGCCTCACCCACTCTCTCACGGATACGCTGAACATCTTGTCGGAGTAAGGATAGGTCGCACTGCACCTTTTCCATCTTGTCGGAGAGACGCTGTTCACTGCCAGCTATAGCCTCCAGCACCTGTTGAATAGACGGCGCCTCCGCCGCCTCTGGGGAACCGGCCGCAGATGCAGAGGGGGAGTTCGAGTGGGTCGGAGAGGTTCCCTGGGAAGGAGCCGATGACACACTGGGAGTGGGTTGCCTGGCATATCTTTCTAGTTTGGCCGCGGCCGCACTCTGGCCGCCCTTAACCATATTGGACAGGAGCAGTCACACTCACCCCAGGACAGGGTTTTCAGAATCGAAGTGTAAGTAGAAGGCGGTAGTGTTAGGGTCTCCTGCCCTGTGCTGCCACGTCGTCATGGCAACCGGGAGACAAGTGCTAGTGGAGTAACCTGAGCGCAGCTGATACTCCGGTTCGGGTCTTTTGCTGTGCAGTGGTTATAGGCTCTGTGCACAGCAGGGGATCCGGTGCTGGTTTTTGTGCTCACAGTCTGTGAGGTCTGAGTGGGGCGTGGACAGCACCTGCTTTATAAGGCCTCTTTTCAGAGTAAGCAGATGCTGCTGAATCTTTGTTGGTTAGTCAGTTCATGAAAGTTAGCCAGTACTGTGTAGCTTTGTATTTGTTTGTTGCTTACTGCAAATAGGCCTGGGGATTTGGTATTACACTCTGCCAATCCAGACCTAGCAGTAAGACTGGAGTCAGTCGTTTAGCTTGCTGGGGTTCTGTTTCTACTCTGTGAACTTAGCAAGTTTGCGGCTGTATTCTAAGACTTGCCTGTCTAATCCTGTCTCACTGTGCTAGGTGTCAGGGGTCAGTTTAGTGGCAGTAAGCTAAAACCTGTGCACTGCAAGTGAGAATTAGGATTGTGGAGATTCTCCTTGTGTCTATCATTCCATCTCTGACCAAGGAGTTTACTGCCACACCCGTTGGTAACCCTTTAGGGTTTTGCTGTTGCCCTTAGCAACAGCATTTCGGGTTCTCTACGTATTAAAACACAACATCTTGCTTTCTCCTTCATCCACTAGGGGCCACTGGAGTGTAGTTACAATGGGGAGATAGTAGGTGGTATTGGTAGCTGGCACTTTAAAAATTCTCACACTGTGGCTAGCTCCTCCCCTACTATCTCCCCTCCAAGCCAGTCTTAGTTAAGTGCCCGAGGTAGCTGGTTCACTTGGGTTTAGCTGAAGAATTTTCTTCTTTTTTCTTTATTATTTTATTTTTCTTACAACACACTCACAGACTGGCAGCTCTGCCACTGCCAGTCTGCACCGTGGGAGCTGCCGGCGGGGTCCCATCGCAGCTGCGTGCGGCTAGGGATGGGCCCCGGCTGAGGGAGACACTGAGCTCTCCTGAGTTGGCGGACACCGCTGCGTGCGGCGCGTGTCGCGGCCACTCCATCCAGCAGAAGATTCCGGCAGCATGGCAGCGGTGAGTATCAAAAATGGTCGGACACCGCTGCGTGCGGCTTGTGTCGGGACCACCCCACCACAGAAGATTCCGGCTGGACGCCGCTGCGTGCGGCGTGTGTCGGGGCCGATCCACCAAGAACACAGTGGTGAGTGAAGTATACTTTATTTGTGGTGGCTATGTATGTTTTTAGAGCAATCTGTTTATTGTTGTACAACCCACTCCAGAAGGGCTCTCTGGGGCTGTAATGTACTTTATTGTATCCTTACCTGTCCTCCTCAGGGAGAAACAGACAGGATGATTGGGGGAGGCTGAGTATGTGTTTATACAACCCTGACTGAAAAACGGGTGTGTGTCATTCTGATAACCCTCTGCTCCCCCAGCTCCCCGCACCCCCCGCACCCACTCAGCGCGACTCACAGAGCCGGCACAGGGATCCCGCTCGAGCGCAAAGCAATGTTTAAATTTGGCGCCTTGTACGGAGGGGGCGGAGCTAAGTCCCGCTCTGTAGAGCGAGCTCAGCGCTCCCTGCTCCCAGGCGGCGACTCGCGCTCTGTTCAGCGCAACACTCCCCGGCGGCGGCTAGCAGATACAGGGCTCTACTAGCGCTGTATAGCGGGCTCAGCGCTCAGCGCTCCCCGGCGGTGACTCGCAGGCCCAGCGGAGGGTACAGCTCGCTTCCCGCTTAGTTTTGCAATAAGGCGCCATAGCCGGGGGGCGGAGCTAACTCCTGCTCTGTACAGCGGGCTCAGCATTCTCCGCTCCCCGGCCACTGTTATAGTGTAATAGGCATTTATGTGAGTTTAATGCACATGGTGCTGAGGAGAATGTGATATAGTCAGAGTGGCTCAGCACTAATCCAGTTATCCACTATATAGATTTTATCGCATAGCCCAGAGGAGTTTCACTCTGGCGGCCATTTCCTCCCTGCACAGACCTGGCTTCATATTTGCAGTGTCTCCTATAGCCCAGTGGGCTAATCTTGCATACTCAGAGACAAATACAAATAAAGTCCCAGGTATATTAACAGTTAACCCGCTTTACTCAGCGGGCTCCCAGGTCTCCCCGTCGCTAGGCAACAGCTCTGGGATTTGTAACTTTTCGATACTTCAGGCTGCTGAAATATAGATACATTCCTCCTGCAGTAGAGTCCTCTACCCAGCATTTTCCTACTTGCAAATCAGGGAACCTGCTCTATTACAGTAGCTGGGACTCAGCTCAATAATAATTAAAAGGATCTACTGTGCAGTATTTATTTACCTACGGTGTGTGTGTATATATACATATATAGTTATGTTTGTGCATGTATATATATAGATATATATATTTAAGTGCGTGTAGGTATGTATATAGATAAATCCATAAAATACCAGATATAGGGGATAAAAGCCTACGGCCACACCACCCTGAACACGCCCGATCTCGTCTGATCTCGGAAACTAAGCAGGGTCAGGCCCGGTTAGTACTTGGATGGGAGACCGCCTGGGAATACCAGGTGCTGTAGGCTACTTCCGCAATGTTTTCTAATAACAACATCTTGCACATAACATTTTCCCCCATCTTTCTCACAGGCTGGTCACCATTTTGAAAAGCCAGCGGAACCTCAGAGAAACATCTGGTGCACCTTAATTAGCGGTACACTAAATACAGGGCGGGGTGTTGCCTTCCCTTTATTATTCCTTGTTGTCACTAGTTACTAATGCTATTTGTAATTGTGGAATGCGTGTAAGGCATCAGACAAATAGCGCTGCGGCTCAGTACGCTAGTAGCGGGTATCTGAACAGGGGTTTGAATCCAAACAAAACTTTAAGGAGAACTCCTATAGCCTAGGGCTAAGACTCCTGTCCCACAGCGCAGCGTTGCTGGTTCAGGTCTCCGCTGCTCCAGAAAGTTTATTTTAATCGTATCGGTCACTACACATTATAGTGCAGACCTTACGTAGGGCTCTGTTTATTTAACCCACCTTTTCTCCTTTCGTTTGTCTCTCCTGGGATAGTCGAAGAATTCCCTCTTAGGTGTGAAGTATGCGGCGGAGCCATCTGCTTCGCCCTCCACGCACCTGCACACCCCTGTTTGATCAATGATGCAGGTAATGTCACTATTAACCAGACAATAGCTCATCAGGTAAGCCCTTGGACTTTGGTTTCCAAGGTCACAGGATCAAATCACAGCGGGACCAAACACACCTTCCCAAAAAGAAACTTTGCTAACATTCCATGCATTACTGATGTCTGTTTTCTGTGGATCTGAACCAGTGTCTCAGAATATACAGGTACATAATACAGCAGTTCATCTGATACTGCAGGTAAAGGAGGAGGACACGTCAAGTCCATCAGGGTTCCACGCCATTGACGAAAATGACAGCGACTGGTTCAGTTTCGGATGAGCTGGGCAGGCTCCGGTAGGCGGCCGACAGACACCCGAATACACAATATCAGGTATCAAACAGGGTTTGTTTTCCTATCTTTTCCCCGCAGATGGCAGGAGATGGTATCAGAACCTCTCTAGGGTATACACCTCGGTGTATCGCCGGTCCATCAAGCCGCCGTTTTCCTGAGGCAACCTTGCTCAGGGATCCATCGACATATGCGGCAGCATGGTTCTACCGTATCCGGAGCAGGTAGGTTGGGGAACAATTGTCCTCTAGGTTACAGGATGCTTCGCATCAGGATCAATTGATACTTTGATACAGGTCAGAATCACGATTCTGCTTTATGTTCCTTGGAGGTCTCCATGTCTACAGACTCGGACCCTGCATCTTCGCTTGGGCTGTCTTAACCCGACGACCTCTGGGGCTGCGACAGTGACAAGTAAACATGAAATCCTACGGGGCAGATGGTTCTGGGGAAGGAACTTTCTGCAGGATTTCTTGAACCAATGGAGGTAGGTCCACTTTGATTTCTCCTACTACTGCCCCAGCTCCAAGACAGACCTTTACTGGTCTTCCCTTTAGATTGTTTCGTGCCCTTTCAGGTTTTTGACTCCACACGGGTGATATCTTCGTCGCCAGGGGTTCTCAGGGTAAAAAGGCTGAAGCAGAGGTTCAACATCCTCAGTCCAGTCTGATTTTATGTCATCCTATACACCCATTACACCTGCAGGGTCCCAGGGTAGGCGCAGGTCGATGGGAGAAGGCTTGGGCGGTTACAACCGTCTCAGGAGTCCCTCGGCATGGGTCGGCTGATTTACGATGACAAGAGAGTCATACTGCAGGCTGCGCTCCATAGGTTTCTAACCGCAAAGGGTGTTGATCCCTGTTTTACACATATCATTTGAATTAGGACAGTTCTCAGGCCTTTGTTTTCTTTTCACGTTCCGAAGCCAAGTGGCTCGGACAGGCCTATTCTGGCCTTACAATCCTTTTAGTCTGTGATTGCTAGTTTAAACAAGAAAGGGAGTTTTACGTGTCCCTTGTCTTCAGAGATGCCTGTTTACTGATTTCCGTTGGACAGGCTTTTCTCAGATTCCCCCTTAACAGGATTCTCATTTTCACTGTAAGTCCTTTACTCTTCTCTCTTCCGCTCCCACAGAGTTTAGGAAGATAACAGAATAACTCTTTTTCAAGGGCAGTGGGTGACGTTGGTTCCCTAATGGGACAATTTACTGCTACTATCCCACTCTGTACATTAGGTGGCTTCTGAATATCCGGAGGATCCACGAGCTTCTGATTCGACACAGATCCAATTTATGCTCCGCATAGACGTTTCTCAACACGGTCCGTCAGAGGTTTTTTCATTCCTCGGCACCAGAGACTCTATTTCTTCAGTCAAGTTGCGACGTAATGAGTGGTCGCCTCCATTCCTCTCGGAACGGGGGACAACAATCTTGTTTCCAGATCAAGCCACCAGGTCAGACTCCTGGGTGAGGGAACATGCCCCGGAGTTTTGTCAGCTGGTCCGCTGTGGGCGGAGATTTCGGATCGACCTCAGGGCGTTCTGACTGACTCTTTAACCCTTTATTACTCTCGGACGGCAGTAGCCGTGGAGGCCCTCAGGGCTCCGGGGAGTTTTCTGGTTATTCTATCCTGCCTCCTTTTCTATTTCTACTTCATGTTCAGTAACACAGGAGGGGATTATGCGTGCTAGTCCTCTCGGTGGCGCTGGTTGGGCCACGCATGACTTGAAGATACAGATACGCCTGTTGTCAGTAGAGGAGCCTTGGCTCCTACCTCGACGGGACTGTCTACTTCAACAGGCTCCTTTTTTTTTTTTTTTTTTCTCCTTGTTCAATTTTACACTGGTTTCGGTTACCCGTGTGACTGTTCACGAGACCTCAGAAGGGAGGAGTTCCCTAGTTCGGTTAGGCCTACTGGGCTCCGATTTCAGAAGTCTATTACCTCTTCTCGCTTTTGCCACTTTGGGAAAACTTTATGGAACATAATGAAGATAAAAGGGGGTTTTTCCCCCTTCTTCCAGTTACCATTCATCTTTGGTTTCTCTGGGAGGTTTTTTGCTCCGCTGCGCTTCAAACCACACTGACCGGAATTTTAGGTCTCTGCCTTTTTCGCTTTTCTTCCAAATGAGATTAGCCTAGCGGCCGTAAGTTCGGCCTCTTGTTCAGGGAGTACTCTATTGGCAACTCCCCGGGCTCGGCTTCGGCCTCAGCGGTCGTTTCTTCCAGAGGGGAGGTCCATTTTTCATATAAATCTGACACTAGTGGTTTTCAATCCTCTCTGAATGTTGTCAGGGCTCGTCAACTCTCTCTACAGAGGTCTCAGGCTATTCGATGAAGTGTTTTTTCTTCTTTGCTCTGGACGATGCTCCCGTACTAAATAGCCGGGGCCCCAGCATATGCTGGACAGTTGGATACATCTGATCATCAGACAGTCTTCTTGGCGGTTACTAGGGAACCTCCGTTTTCCAATTCAGCGCGCTTTACGCGCATTGTAAGACCTTCGTGGGCAGCCGCCCGCGGGGTCTCCATGAATATTTTGTCGGGCGGCTACTTGGTCAAACCGACATTCGTTTTGTCAAATTCTACAAGTTTGACACTTTTACGGCCTCTGCATCACTGTTTGGCCGAGCAGTTTTTACAGGACTCTCAGCGCTTTCCCACCCGTTTTTTGGGAGCTCTGGGACGTCCCCATTGTAACTACACTCCAGTGGCCCCTAGTGGATGAAGGAGAAATCAGGATTTTGGTACTTACCGATAAATCCCTTTCTCCGATTCCACAGGGGCCACTGGACGCCCGCCCAGCGCTGTTTCTCCTGATTTTTGTTTGATTAACGATTGCAGATCACCATATGACTGCTTGTTGGGTTCAGGCTAGCCTGGTTTTTTGTCAGGTTCTGTTCCAGGTTTAGTTTGTGTTCGCCTGGTTTACAGGGCGTCGTTAACCTCCTCTACCTTACGGTTTGTTTATTACAGCTCTCCTCGGGCACAGTTTAACGTAGACTGGCTTGGAGGGGAGATAGTAGGGGAGGAGCTAGCCACAGTGTGAGAATTTTTAAAGTGCCAGCTACCAATACCACCTACTATCTCCCCATTGTAACTACACTCCAGTGGCCCCTGTGGAATCGGAGAAAGGGATTTATCGGTAAGTACCAAAATCCTGATTTTCCATCTGTGCAGTTCTAATACAAGGGAGATACCCAGTTCCTTAGCCTCTGGGCTTCTCTGTTCACTTTGTGTGTATTTTGTTACCCTATCACCTTCTGTGTACGTTATGTCATATTCCCCAGTTTGTCTGTGAGTCCATTTGTTTCGCATAACAGTTCAAACACCAGTACATTCCTGCAGACACTGGAGTGCATAACAGTTCTGACACCAGTACTTTCCTGCAGGCACTGGTGTGCATAACATATTCAGCAGCCCAATACTCCTGTTGAAATTTTGTGGGAATATGGAGCATACCCCTCAAAATACGTTGCAACAGGTGGTCGATCAGGTGCAGGTCCTGACCCGACAATTTAATGATTTGTCCATTAAAATGCACACCTCCCAGGCTGCTGGCGGAGCTCCCGCAGCAGCAGCACCTGCAGGGGTTAAGGAGCCGAAAGTAAATCTCCCGGATCGTTTTTCTGGAGATCGCTCGCAGTTCTTTTGTTTCAAGGAGAGCTGCAAGCTATACTTCCGGCTTAGGCCTCAGTCTTCTGGGTCGGAGATTCAGCGGGTGGGCATAGTGATTTCCTTGCTACAAGGAGACCCACAGGTCTGGGCATATGGGTTGCAGCCTGACTGTCCGTCGCTTAAAAGTGTTGATGCTTTTTTTACGGCACTGGGCATGTTGTATGATGACCCTGACAAGACGGCCTCAGCCGAGGCTCAGATTTCGATCCTTAAGCAAGGGCGAAGGCCAGTTGAGGTTTACTGTACGGAGTTTCGGAGGTTGGCCCATGATACCCAGTGGAATGACCCAGCCCTGAGACACCAGTACCGAAGAGGTCTTTCTAACCAGATAAAGGACCAACTGGTACAATATCCCTTGCCTGATAGCTTGGATCAGCTCATGCAGTTATCCATCCGGGTGGATAGACGGCTGAGAGAGCGTAGGCTTGAAAGGGAGACTGAGATTTCCTTCCTTCCCAAGGGAACCTCGGACTCTGAGGAATTTTCTGAGGAGCCTATGCAGATTGGGGCTACCCGCCTCTCCTCGCGTGAGAAGACGCGGAGGAGACAGCAGGGGTTGTGTTTGTACTGTGGGAATAAAGGTCATGTGGTAGTATCATGCCCAGAAAAGCCGGAAAACTTCAGGGCCTGAGGGTGATGGGAAATATCCTGTCAGGCCAGAAGTCAGAATTTCCCAAGAAGACTTTTATCATTCCGGTGACCTTGAAGATCCTCGGTCAAACTGTCAAGACTGAGGCCTTTGTGGACAGTGGGGCCGACGGGGTTTTTATGGACCGCCAATTCGCCCTGAAACACTCTGTTCCCTTAGTACCCTTGGCATCGGAAATTGAGATTTGTGGGTTAAACGGGGAACCATTATCCCAAGGTAAAATTACCTCTTGCACTAGCCAGATTTCTTTGTTTATTGGAGCCACACACTCTGAAAAATTGTCCTTTTATGTGACTGTCTGTACTTTTGCCCCATTGGTGTTGGGGTTACCCTGGTTAAGGGCCCACAATCCTCAATTTGACTGGGTCTCTGGGGAGATTCTTAGTTGGGGTACTGATTGTTTCAGGAGTTGCTTGAGCCTTCCAGTCAGGCTCTCGCAGCTAAATTTGCCAGGATTGCCAGGGTGTTATGCAGATTTTGCGGACGTGTTCTCCAAAAAAGTTGCAGAGGTACTACCTCCCCATCGCCCCTATGACTGTGCCATTGATTTGTTGCCAAATGCTAAGCTTCCCAAGAGCAGGTTGTACTCCCTGTCACGTCCTGAGACTCAGGCAATGGCAGAGTACATTCAGGAGAACTTGGCTAAGGGATTTATCAGACCTTCACAGTCTCCAGTTGGGTCGGGGTTCTTCTTCGTGGGTAAAAAGGACGGTTCGTTGCGACCCTGCATCGACTTCAGGGAATTGAACCGTATCACAATTAAAAACTCATACCCACTGCCTCTCATTTCGGTCTTGTTTGACCAGCTTCGTACTGCCACCATTTTTTCTAAGATTGACCTACGCGGTGCGTACAATCTAATCCGAATAAGAGAGGGGGATGAATGGAAGACTGCCTTTAATACCCACTCAGGGCATTATGAATATTTGGTGATGCCTTTTGGGCTCTGTAATGCCCCGGCAGTCTTCCAGGATTTCATGAATGATGTGCTCAGGGAATATTTGGATAGATTCTTAGTTGTATACTTAGATGACATCCTAATCTTCTCCCATTCCCTGGAGGAACATCGGAAGCATGTACGCTTAGTCCTCCAGAAACTCAGAGACCACCGGCTTGGGGCGAAGCTGGAGAAGTGCGAATTTGAAGTTCAGCAAATCGCATTTCTAGGATATATTATCTCCCCAGAAGGTTTCCAAATGGAGGGTTCCAAGGTACAGGCAGTCCTGGATTGGGTGCAGCCCACTAGTTTGAAGGCGCTTCAGCGTTTCCTGGGCTTTGCGAATTTTTATAGACGATTTATCGCTGGATTTTCGTCTATAGTGGCGCCCTTGGTGGCACTCACTAAGAAAGGGGCGGATGTTGCTCACTGGTCTTGTGAGGCTAAAGCGGCTTTTGCCCGTCTCAAAAGGGCATTTGTTTCGGCCAAGGTGCTGCGACACCCAGATCCAGAGCGTCCTTTTGTGGTGGAGGTGGATGCCTCTGAGATGGGTATTGGGGCAGTGCTTTCTCAGATGGGAGTGTCTGATAATCGCCTTCATCCCTGTGCTTACTTTTCCCGTAAATTTTCGCCTGCCGAGATGAATTATGATGTGGGTAACCGGGAATTGTTGGCTATTAAGGATGCACTCGAGGAGTGGAGACACTGGCTTGAGGGGGCTAAGTTTGTGGTCTCAATTCTCACTGACCATAAGAATCTGGCATATTTAGAGTCAGCGAAGCGTCTCAATGCCAGGCAGGCACGATGGGCTTTGTTTTTTGCTCGCTTTAATTTTTTGATAACATATCGCCCTGGGTCAAAAAACATCAAGGCTGATGCGCTCTCGCGGAGTTTTGCTCCAATCCAGGAGACCACCGAGGAGCCGTTGCCCATTGTTTCCCCATCATGTATTAAAGTGGGCATTACCCAGGACCTCTTATCATTAGTCCTTAGAGCACAGGAGCAGGCTCCTCCAGACCTTCCGGTAGGTCTTTTGTTTGTGCCTCCTAGGTTAAGACAGCGAGTGTTTCTGGAATTCCATGCCAAGAAGTCGGCAGGTCACCCGGGTATTGCCAGAACTCGGGAGTTGCTATCTAGGGCGGTGTGGTGGCCCTCGGTGGCTAAGGATGTGGATCAGTGGGTTCGGGCATGTGACATCTGTGCCCGAAATAAGACTCCTAGAGGGGTTCCTGTTGGCCCATTACATCCACTCTCTATCCCATCTAAGCCATGGACCCACATTTCAATGGATTTTGTGGTGGACTTGCCCAAATCCTCGGGGATGACAGCCATCTGGGTTGTCGTTGACAGGTTTTCGAAGATGGCGCACTTCGTTCCACTGGTTGGGCTGCCATCGGCCAGACGCCTGTCTGAATTATTTATGCTGCATGTTGTGCGTCTCCACGGGTTGCCACTTGATGTGGTCTCTGACCGCGGATCCCAGTTTGTGGCCAAATTCTGGAGGGCATTTTGTTCCGATCTCCAGATTTCTGTCAGCTTGTCGTCAGGCTACCATCCGCAGTCTAATGGGCAGACTGAAAGGGTGAACCAGTCCTTGGAGCAGTTCCTCAGGTGTTATGTCTCCAAGTGTCAGACTGACTGGGTTGCTCATCTGTCCATGGCGGAGTTTGCCTATAACAACGCGGCTCACTCTGCTACAGGGATCTCTCCCTTCCTTTGTGTGTATGGGCATCATCCTAAGGCCAATTCTTTTGACCCCCTGGACTCCACGCCTGGTGGTTCCTCTGTGGTTTCGGTCCTTAGAGGTATTTGGCGGAAAGTGAAGAAAGCCCTTGTGTCTGTGTCATTAGTGACCAAAAGGGTTTTTGATAAGCGGAAAAGACCCTGCAGCTTCAAATTAGGAGACTTCGTCTGGTTGTCTACCAAGAATTTGAAGTTGAGACAGCCATCTCATAAGTTAGGCCCCCGGTTCATCGGCCCTTATAAGATCACCAGGGTTATCAATCCGGTGGCATTTCAGTTAGATCTGCCCCGTTCTTTGGGTATCAATAAAACATTTCATTGTTCCCTTTTAAAACGGGCGATTAGTAATCCTTCTTCCAGTGGAAGACCTTCCCCTCTTCTGATACGTGGCCAGAGGGAGTTTGTTGTTGAAAGGATTCTTGACTCCAAGGTGGTTCGGGGTCGGCTGTCATTTTTGGTGCACTGGAAGGGGTATGGCCCGGAGGAGCGGTCGTGGGTGCGCAGTTGTGATCTTCATGCCCCCAGACTGATACGCTCTTTCTTCTCGCAGTTCCCCGATAAACCCGGTGGTAGGGGTTCTTTGACCCCTCGTCAGAGGGGGGGTACTGTTAGGGTCTCCTGCCCTGTGCTGCCACGTCGTCATGGCAACCGGGAGACAAGTGCTAGTGGAGTAACCTGAGCGCAGCTGATACTCCGGTTCGGGTCTTTTGCTGTGCAGTGGTTATAGGCTCTGTGCACAGCAGGGGATCCGGTGCTGGTTTTTGTGCTCACAGTCTGTGAGGTCTGAGTGGGGCGTGGACAGCACCTGCTTTATAAGGCCTCTTTTCAGAGTAAGCAGATGCTGCTGAATCTTTGTTGGTTAGTCAGTTCATGAAAGTTAGCCAGTACTGTGTAGCTTTGTATTTGTTTGTTGCTTACTGCAAATAGGCCTGGGGATTTGGTATTACACTCTGCCAATCCAGACCTAGCAGTAAGACTGGAGTCAGTCGTTTAGCTTGCTGGGGTTCTGTTTCTACTCTGTGAACTTAGCAAGTTTGCGGCTGTATTCTAAGACTTGCCTGCCTAAATCCTGTCTCACTGTGCTAGGTGTCAGGGGTCAGTTTAGTGGCAGTAAGCTAAAACCTGTGCACTGCAAGTGAGAATTAGGATTGTGGAGATTCTCCTTGTGTCTATCATTCCATCTCTGACCAAGGAGTTTACTGCCACACCCGTTGGTAACCCTTTAGGGTTTTGCTGTTGCCCTTAGCAACAGCATTTCGGGTTCTCTACGTATTAAAACACAACATCTTGCTTTTCCATCTGTGCAGTTCTAATACAAGGGAGATACCCAGTTCCTTAGCCTCTGGGCTTCTCTGTTCACTTTGTGTGTATTTTGTTACCCTATCACCTTCTGTGTACGTTATGTCATATTCCCCAGTTTGTCTGTGAGTCCATTTGTTTCGCATAACAGTTCAAACACCAGTACATTCCTGCAGACACTGGAGTGCATAACAGTTCTGACACCAGTACTTTCCTGCAGGCACTGGTGTGCATAACAGGTAGCAGCAAGGACGTATGCAATCAGTGGCGGGAATCAACCGTGCCCGGTCTTTAGGCCAAGATATCAATGGATAGAAACTACAGGCTTGTGTGAAAGCAACAATACGAATGGGGATATTGAAGAGGGAATGTCCTGTAGCAATTCCGGGAGGCAAGGGTAGGATATTGGTGTGTAATACCCTGTAGGATATTAGTGCAGTGCAGCAGTGTAGTCAGTTCCAATCTATATGCAGCTCCTATATGACAGAATGGGAGAGCTGCACAGCAGGAACAGCCGATTGTGCTTCCACAAACATGTTAAAAGTTGATATAGATAATATAGATATTGACAGGCTGAGAATGGATGAGAGCAGCTTGCAGTAAGGTCTCAGAGATTAAAAACAGTTCACAGGGCACAGGAGAGTCTTATCAGGCAGCCCATCAGATGTTCAGACTTGGGCAGCAGCCTTTATAATCCATTAATTATCAAGAGAGGAAAAATGGGAGAGAGCAGCATGCATCCAGCTCCCAGAGTGCAGAGACAGGTCACAAGGCACATGAGAATCCCACAGGCAGCTTTTCATATGTCCAGGCGCGGGCAGCAGCCTATATACTAAGATGGCCGCCGTGCCCCTTCCCCTTCCCCAGGAGTACCTGTACTTCCGTCGGCTATCCGGGCCCCAAGCCACAACCCGACAGGCAGAAAAGGAGTTATCCCCTGTGTGCAGTCCCTCCGCGGCGTCCGGAGGCCGCAGCAGCCACCGCTCGAGCTCCGGGCGACTCGCGGTCGAGGCCACCGAAATCGAGGCCGGGGATCCGGAGGAGGTGTAGGCCGCAGGGCCGGAGGTCGGTCAGCGCCGCTCCACGGGTCCCGGAGAGTGCGGAAGAAGGTGCCCGCCGGAGTCCACAGTTTGTGGTGAAGATTCCGGCCGGGCAGAGGCACCAGAGGGGGTCAGGATCAATTGCAGGAGTTTGGTGGCCGGGGAGCTCCCGAGTTCTGCTGCTTACTCCTCAGCCGTCGTAGCCACGCCCCCGAAGATTACCATATTTATATCATTCTATTCAGGGGTGGATTGGGATTGAAAACTGGAAGCAGCTCTCATGGAGATGGGGTGTGGTCTGTTTAGGGGGTGGGGTCTGTTGAGGGGGCATGATCCTTTCTCCTCATAGGGCCTGATTCTGGGTTGGGTGCAGTCTTGGTATTCCTTGTGTCTTTCGCTCCAGTTCCCCGTATGTGACTTTATGCAAATGCCGTGACACAACTCTTCCCTGGTGTACCTCCGTGTGTCTGAATGTGCAAGGACTGAGACGCCCACTGTCAGTGTCTACAGACGCTGCAATCATGTTTTGTGCATCTTTAGAAGCCACCATCGGTTGCACCATTGAAACATGCACCAGCTCATTGGGGTGTATTCAATTGATGTCGGATCCTTTCCTACGGAAAGGACTTGACATTTCAGTATTCAATTAGCGGATTTGGCCGGTCCCAACAATGCCAATCCAACTTTTTTTAAAGACGGATTGACATTGTCGGAAAAGGGGCCAAAACCTGTCGGATTTGGCTGCGAATCCAACAAATCACGTGGATCTGCGGCTAATCTGTCAATCCACGTGCTTTCTCACAAGTCGGATTTTCTGACTTGTTGGATAAACGGGAGTTTGATTGAATAGGTCGAATCTGGATTTGACCTTAAACTCCCGTTTATTCGACAAGTCGGGAAATCCGACTTGAATTGAATACAGCCCTTATTCTATGTATGTTACTGAGTTCCATCACGTATTGCAGGATTTTCTCTTTAAAAACAGTTAACAGTATTTTGCACCAGCCCTTTGCTAGGTGCAGACCATGGGGTCATTCCGAGTTGATCGCACGCTAGCTGTTTTTAGCAGGCGTGCAAACGCATTGTCGCCGCCCACGGGGGAGTGTATTTTCACTTTGCAAGTGTGCGAACGCTTGTGCAGCCGAGCTCTGCAAAATCATTTTGTGCAGTTTCAGAGTAGGTCTGAACTTACTCAGCCGCTGCGATCACTTCAGCCTCTTTGGTGCCGGAACTGACATCACACACCCGCCCTCCAAACGCCTGGACACGCCTGCGTTTTCCCTACCATTCCCAGAAAACGGTCAGTTGCCACCCATAAACGCCTTCTTTCTGTCAATCTCCTTGCGATCGACTGTGCGAATGGATTCTTTGTTAAATCCATAGCTAACCAACAATCCGCATCGTACCCGTACGATGCGCGTGTGCATTGCGGTGCATACACATGCGCAGTAGAGACCTGATCACAGCGAAAATCGGCAGCGTGCGATCAACTCGGAATGACCCCCTATCTGTCTTGAGTGTCCCTGTATGCAATCACTTTCAGCAACACGCAAATGTCACTCCAGCGTTATGTCAGCTGGACAATGCCGACGCATTTGTAATGGGATTTAAAGTATTTTAACCATGTCAGCATTATAACTTTAATCATGATTATAAAGCATCATGTTTAAAGTTATAATACAGACACAGTTAAAATGCTTTAAATAACAATACAACTGTGTCGGCAATCTCCAGTGGACCTAATTCTGTTGACAGCATTACTGCCAACCAAATAACTACTTCAGGACCACTGGCGTATTTTTAATGGTTGCAATGTGTGTGTGCATGCGGGCTCTGGGTTCCAGATGGGCTCTCATCGCACACCCTGCACCAATTTTTTCAATGCATACCCTCCAAAGTCCCACGTCGGCAGCAGCAGTGCTGCAGAAATCACCAGAAAAATGGCGCGGTGGCCATTTTCCTGGTGATTCACGCATAAGCAGCAAGGAAATCACTGGGAAAATGGGCACCGTGTCAATTTACCAGAGACCTGCACATGGTTAACTCTGTTTTTTCCTATCTAATAGACAGACACCCAACTATAGTGGGCAATCCTGGGATCGGGATCGGCGGGATCCCGGGATTTAGGGCCAAAAATGGCCGGGATTGGAAGTTCCAATCCCGGGGATTGAGGGATCAGCGTTGAGAGTCCACAGGACACTCAGACGCTGCCCGGCTTCCTTGTTCCGGCTCCCCAGCCCAGCATGAGAGGTCACGCTGCGCTGTCAGCTGCTGGTGGGAGCCGCCAGCAGCGATCAGAGGATGTTCCCCACCCGCCTGCCCCCCGGTATATGGTGAGTTATGTGTGCGGGGCGCGTGGGGCGGGGGTGGGGCAAGGGGGCGGCCACATAGCAAAAAGCCAATCCTGGGATTGGGCATTTTTCAATCCCGATGCCCGGGATTGAAAAAATGGCCCAGGATTGGCTTCCCTACTCCCAACCAACTTTTCAAACATTTGAATTTCCCCCATTGAGTGAGGATCTTCTCTCTGGTCAGTCCCCTAGTGACCCTAGTGCCCAGAGCTACGGTGCTGCTGGCAAGAGAGGACGTGGCCCAGACAGAATCTGCACACAGGCTTCCTCTTCTCTAGATGCACCCCTGTTCAAGAGAATAAAGTTTTGGGGTACATTAGCTACATTTGTACAGAGCCGTAGTGACAGGTGCCGGCAGTGCGCTCTACATAACATATGATTCTGTCTCTCTCCAGCCTGAGGAAGAACTCTCTGACAGAGAAATCCTGCACGGTGTTGGCTTGTGCAATAAGTAGTAACCAGAGTCTGCAGGAACTCGACCTCTCCCGGAACAATCTCACCGGGCCACACTTCCATGAACTGATCACCGCTCTCTCCAGTGACACGTGCAGGATAACACATGTGGCGTGAGTATTTGTATAGGAACTAGAGACGTGCACTGGGCCATTTTTGACGGATTTGGATTTGGTTCTAATTTGCCGGCTGTTTTTGGATTTGGATTTGTTTTTTTATTTCATTTTTTTTTCGGCACTAGAGTATTATTAACCTCAATAACATTCATTTCCAGTCATTTGCAGACAATTTTGACCACCTCACAGCTCACAATGTTATTTTCATCCACTTTAGGCCAAAGGCTGCAGCGAGCTGGCTGATTACTAAGCGACAGAGCAGCGGCACAAACACTCGGCAGTTTATAGCACATCTAAGAAACACTGACACACAGCAGTGGGAGAAATGAACGGTGGTGCAAGATGGAATTGTCCTTGAGCCATTCCCACCCTCCCTTATGTAAACAATAGAACTTTACTATATTTTTTTTAACTTGCAGTTCGCAGATCACTGCGCAGAATTACAGGACTTATAGATGCACGTAAAGAAAGCGCACTAGGGTACAGCGCACCAAATAGTACAAACAAAACAATAGAAATTAACAATATATTTTATATAACTTGCAGCTCCTTTCAAACTGCATGAACCACAGGGTTAGATGCACGTGAGGAAAGCGCACTAGGGTACAGCGCACCCCCTCGTGAGATTCTGAGTCTCTGGAGTGGACACATCAGTTATATAAGTACCCCCTACAGTACAGCCCCTTGTGAGACTCAACACACAGCAGTTGCAAGCTGGCAGCAGCAGCAGTGCATCCCCTACATGTCATATACTTAATGTATACTACAGGTACTGACATTGTCCCCTCTAATTTATATTTGTTTTATAATGCAGTTTTGTTTTATGCAGAGGCTGGAGCAGCAGAGTCCACACTCAGTTTTTTTTTAATGCAGAGCTAGCGCTGATTGATGGTCATCCCTACCTCTGACTGTTGTAGACTTGTGCTGGCAGCTGGTGATTGTCACAAGACAAAAATACTTTTCAAGGAAGAGATTTAAATGAGAAAATAATGTAGATTTACTGGCCTTTATTAGTGTATTGCATGGGTCAGATAAGTGATAACCTCCAACCACTTGATGACCCCACAGTGGGTCCCCACTAGTGAACATTGCAGCCAGATGCTAAATTCTCAGCCAAAGTGAATCAGTGCTCACACCTGACAGTAGCATTGCATTTGGATGGACATTGGAGAGATAACAACCTAATTGCTTATTAGTTTCTGTGTTTCAGTACATTGCAGTGCTATTAAATGAGTTCTTGGCTGGAATGCAATGGAGTATGAATTTGAGTCCATTTTGCGCCCCACCCCCACACAATACACACACACACACACACACACACACACACAATACACACACACACACACACACACACACACACACACACACACACACACACACACACACTTTGCATGATGGGAGATGAGGGATTACTTACCTGTCATCCTGTTTTCGGCTTGAGCTGACATCGTCTGATAGAATTGAGTGAATAAAGAAGTTAAGCACCTAGCCCAAACGCAGCTTGATCCAAAGAGCACCGGCCGCACAGTTCATAAAAGATCAGACAGTCCTGGTTATCTAATAGCTAGACAGCCAGTCAGGGACTTTAGCGCTGATTCTGAGTCAGACACAGTCAAGGCCTTCTCTGTGTCTTTTCCTGCTGCCGCGTCTGCGTCTTCATGCTAACGCCGCAGCCGACAAACTTCATACTGAGGTGCCCACTTGCAGAAACAGAAATGCACACCATTGGTGCACCATCAGCCCCATTGGCATTGCAGTTTCTCTGTCTGAACATGGTGTGAGTGGTTTGCGGCTTTAGACGCTGCATCTGAGACACTCCCGAGTCCTGCTAGCCATCACTGGTTACCTCCCATGAACACCCACTCTCCCTGTTTGATAGTTTACAGTGGTTGACTCTTTAAATACTACTGTCTTGATTATATTTTATGCTATATTTTGATCCTATCTATATCCTATACATACTGGTTCTGCTTGTCTGTGGCAGGCTCCAGCAGGTGAAGATGACAAATGAATATTCCCATTTACTGCCGTCACTGAGTAACAACAAAAACCTCACACACCTGAATCTAAACCATAATTTCTTCTCCGATGCCAGCACCCGTTACATCGAGGATCTTATACTGAAATCAGACAACCTAAAGGAGATCAGGTATTACAGTATATAATGCATGGCGGGATCTGATGCGTTTTACACCAAGTAGGCGCATTTTACCATCCAGCCGCATTTTAATATATTTTAAAAGTAAACGTGTAAATGAGGGACCTGACAATAAAGGAAGCCCTGACACCCAGTCTGGTAGCCGGAGTGATTCTATGTGAATGTAGAGGTGGAGGGAGGGAAGGGGAGTTCTTATTTAGAATGAGTACAGTTACTGCCTATTTGTAAACAGATGCAGACCCGCACAGAGACACATGTATGTCTATCAAAACCGTAACAATGGCCGGTGCCTGAGGGCAAAGTATCCTGGAGTGATTGGAAGCTACAATCAGCTGGTTGGGAGAAGCTCCTGGATTGGACAGCGGAGAGTCAGCTGACTGAAACCAAGATGACGGTGGCCATGGCTGGTTTTGGAGGGAACTTTGGTTTAGGCCCAAACACCAGGAAGCAGAGCACTGTGGAGGATCAGTCCTGAGACTGCAGGCAGCAGTAGCAAGTGCTGTACAGTGTTACACATAGAGACAGCAGCTAGCTGCTGGAAGCATCACACGGGCATAGCACCAACGGACCGCTGTATGTACCAGGAACGATGTGTGGAAGAAGTGCGCCTGGACACTCTGGAGCCTGACCAAAATGATACAGCTGACATACATAACTGACTAAAGCAGATCTAAATGATGGGGGTCAGAGAGTGATATTCAATTAGCTGCAGTAATTTACAGTGAATAATTGATCAATAATTGATATTCAATTGTCCCCACTGCTGGCAGTCATCCCAGATAACCAGCCCTATCAGCCTTTTTTTTTCACGAATACACATAGGTCCATGAAATTATCCCAAATCCTACAGTACGTGTTTTCACCCCAAAAAAAATAAACCTCTTCGGGGGTGAAAAAAAATAGGATACGATTGGTTAGGGAGAAGAAAAATTGTCAAACAAATAAAAAAATAGTGAGCACCCCAGTTTTCCACGCCTGAATTTTTTTTTTAGCGCTAATTTAATATCCCCCCCAAGTCTCTTACCATTGAATGCTATGCTGAGGAGAGTATATCTGTGTCTGGCTGAGACCATGGGGGAAGTGAAATGGACTTACCCAGAATGCACTGAGAAGCTAAGGTTGCCCGAGAGGTTTACATTTAAGTTACTTCTGTGCTAACCAATAGATGGGGCTAATAACATAAATGACTGTAAACACAGAAATAATAAGTATATAATAAACAGGGTCGTAAGTAGGACTGTGGCAGCAGTGCCTGGCATACAGAGCATATGCTGCCCATATGCATTGTGGGCGCAAAACCACTGGTAGCACCCACAATGCTACATGCACTAATGTTGTAGCTCCTAGCTGCAGCACCTGGCTACTTCTCCTGGTGTTAAATAGCCAGCCATTGCTGTGGCTTTCCCTCTACATGCTCCGCCCCTGTCCGCTGTGTATATAACAGCAGGCAGCGCTGACAGTCACCTTTCATGCGGTCCGCCCCATCGACCTGCTGTGCAGTGGACTTCTGGGTCCTGGAGCAGAGTACTGAAGCACACTGTCGAGGGTGTTGTGACGGTTGAGCATTAGGGTAGGTTTAAAACCACGAACGTTAAGGTGGAGTTTGGCGTTAGTGCCCAAAAATTGACATTTGGAGTCAATATCAATTGTGCAAAATTTCAGCCCTCTAAGTTAATATCTTCTGTTCTGGCAAGCATCTTAAAGTTTACATTTTTAGTAAAAATTGTGATAATTTATGTGTTTTTGAAGTTTGGTCGGTCCAACCTCAAAGTCAGGCATGGAGGTCATAAAAGTGGTCTTTGGGTCTCTCAATGTACAAATAAAAATTGGCATGACTCGAGAATAATTTGTGATTGGTGTGAAGAGTATCTGCACTTGGAGGTTCTGCACTTGGAGGTTCATACCATGCCCAACCCAACCACCCTACCTTCTGGACATATGGACAAAATTGGTTAAAGTCCTAGTCGGATTTAAAGAAGACACATATAAGTAAGTATGTGTAAGGTAAATATAAGGTAAGTATATGATCATAATCAGTGCTTACATTGTGAATCGGGATTTGTTATCACAATGAGGCATCTGTTTCCTTGACTGCAGAGTAGCCCGAATGAAGCCAACTCTTGCTTCAGTTTCAACGACAGATATAAGAAAGAGATATTAGAAATATAAAAAAATAAGATACTGAAATATTACAGACTGACCATCACTGGTTATACTTCATTATATTACATGCAGTGACATGCGTTGGTTATTCATTATTTTAATATATTGAGCAATGAGGGGGAAATAGGCGGAATGGTAACTGACTTTAGTAAAGATGATGAATAAAAGTTTACCATCATTTATTAGACTTAAGAGTTCCTGAAATCAGAACTTTTATCTCCTGTCTGTGTTTATTATCAGTATAATTTATTTGTTATTTATTACCAGTTATTTATATAGTGCACATATATTCCGCAGCACTTTACAGAGAATATTTTGTTATTCACTTCAGTCTCTAAAGGTGGGTACACACTAGTAGATATATCTGCAGATCAATTGATCTGCAGATATATCTATGTACGGATCGGGCAGTGTGCTGTGCATACACACAGCCCGATCCGTCGGGGGACTGAGGTCATGAACTGGGCGGGCAGGCGCTCGCGCCCGCCCAGTTCAGCTGTCAATCACCGCCGGCCGCCGCAGCATGTGTACGGGCGGTCGGACGACCGCCCCGTACACACACAGCGACGGGCCAATATATCTGTAGATATATTGGCCGTCGGCTGTGCTGCGCAGCCGACGCGATACGTCTGCGAACGACGGAGTTCACAGACGTATCGCCCGTACACACTGGCCGACGGTCCCGCGATGTATCGGCCGTTCAAGAGAACGGCCGATACATCGACCAGTGTGTACGGGCCTTAACCCAGTGAGTTTACAATCTATGGGCCTGATTGAGTATGGATCTCTATTCTGAGAAATTGCAGTTGTCTACGAGTAGAAAGGTGCCGTCCCGCAAGGAAGAAAAAAAGCCCGTGCAAGTTTGCAAATTCATCGCAGATTGCTATCCACTCGCAGATGCGTACGCAATTCGCAGAACATCGAAGAATCTTTGCTGTCTCAGAAAATGTGAGTAGGTCTGAGGCTGCCAGTAATCTGCAACTGAGACGGCCTGGAAGTGGTCTGTGCCGATGTCGGAGACTCTTTTTAAAAATGCCTGGGCACGCCTGCGTTTTTACTGACACACCCAGAAAACAGCAGGTTTCCGCACAGAAAACGCCATTTTCCTGTCAGTCAATCAGTGACTACATTGAAATTATACGCAATTTGTGTTGCTGTTTACCCTCATGCGAGCGCAATAAGTACTCCACACATGCGCAGTCATTCGATAATCACGCAAATTAAGAATTCTCTTAATAGCGATCCATGCTGAAACACTTGAGTTAATTTTTGTTGGAATCCAATTAACTGACCAGTAGTGTGGGAGAAAACCGGAGCACCCGGAGGATACACATGCGAGCATGGGGAGAACATACAAACTCCACATAGGGCCAGGATGAGAATGGAACCCAAGACGTCAGTGCTGTCAGGCAGTGATGTTGACCATTACACCAACTGTACTGCCATGTAATGTACTAGAGAGCACTGCGCAATGTTGGTAAAGTTTATTAAAATATACTAATGCTGTGGTACCCAATCTGGGTGCTGCGGGGCACTTGCTGAGATGCCGTGGGTTTGTGGTCCAGGACCAAATCAAATAATTTATTGTCAGTTTTATAGGCAAAACCAGTGCTGGTGGCTGTCAGACATAAAATACATAACTGAGCCTAAGGATGACAGGTCAGCACAATTTGCTTAATCATTTTTGCTGAACATCTTAAGAAGAAACTTTTGGCCAATGGGGGCTGTGAAAAAAAATGCTGATACTGTACTCTGGGGCGCCGGGATTCATGAAAGTTTGGAACCACAGTACTAATACTGTATTTGAGATCTAGCCTGGATATCGCCTTGCAGTGCGCAGTCTTACAATAACTCCCGGCGCGGTAAACTGACGCAGATCTGCGGCTATCTGGAGATTTTTTTTCAACTTTGCAGGTGCATCCAACTGCAGGGTTTTAGTGACTGCACTTACTGTTACCTTAGAGAAAACTTCACTATTAGGCATCACCTGACTCCCATTCAGGTCTCATATAATAAGGGATGCCTTCATTTCAGCTAACTAATAGTTTGGGTCCTTTTTTAATAAAAACTTTCTTTAAGTCTGAAGGGGGAGGGAGATAAATCAGAGCCACAATCTTACCCCATATTATTATCACAACACATGACAGTCAGTAATCACAGGTCTGTGTTTCTCTTTCTAGGATTGAAGTAAATGAGTTCTCTAAGGGAACAGAAGAAAAATTAAAACATCTGGAATCCTGCAAACCCGGGTTACAAGTTATTTCTACATAGAAGCTGAGATGCCAGATCCAAGCCATGGGACCATCCGTGTTTACTGTGACTGTAGAATGTGTATATACCGGATATGGGAACGTGCGCATGTATACATTGTACATAAGACCTTCGTATAATTAATGAATAATAATGAGTAAAAATATGAATAAATTCTTATTTTTGTGACCAAACAGATTCTGTCACAGTGACGCTTCCTTACATTTGTGTCAGTGAACGGTTCCCGTGGTCAGTCCCTGCTGCTCACCATCGAGGGTGATACAGGGCTGACAGCAGACAGAGCTCATATGAATATAAATGACAGGTTATGTTTAGATTGTAAATGTCTGGAGGATTACAAAGCACCTGACTTAGGCATAGTACAGGGTAGTGGAGGTGAAGTATGTCCCCTGTACTGGGAATTCTTGGCTATTCATATTGTATTACCTAATTTAAGTGATTTTGATTCCGAACGTGTCAAATAGGGATTGGCTGATTTGGAGTTTGCAGCTCTGCTGCAACGATCCCTTTTCATGGCTTTTCTTTTATTTCAACCCTTGTCAGGAATCCTTGGCTATTAACATTATTTTAATTATTATGTATATTTAACATTAATACCTTGTCCTCTAGAACTGGTGTTTAATATTGTGTAATGCTGTGTTTCTCAAACTGTGTACCGTGGCACCCTGGGGTGCCTCAGGACACTTGTAGGGGTACCTTGGTGGTCCAGGACCAATTTAAATTATTTATGGTCAATGTAATAGCTAAAACCAGTGCTGGTGCCTGCCAATCATAAAATATGTGGACAATCAGAAGAAAAACTTGTCCTTCACCACACAACTGAGCCTAAGGATGACATATAAACACAATTTACTTATTTTAATGGGGGTCATTCCGAGTTGTTCGCTCGCAAGCGGATTTTAGCAGATTTGCTCATGCTAAGCCGCCGCCTACTGGGAGTGAATCTTAGCATCTTAAAATTGCGAACGATGTATTCGCAATATTGCGATTACACACCTTGTAGCAGTTTCTGAGTAGCTCCAGACTTACTCGGCATCTGCGATCAGTTCAGTGCTTGTCGTTCCTGGTTTGACGTCACAAACACACCCAGCGTTCGCCCAGACACTCCCCCGTTTCTCCGGCAACTCCTGCGTTTTTTCCGGAAACGGTAGCGTTTTTTTTCCCACACGCCCTTAAAACGGCATGTTTCCGCCCAGTAACACCCATTTCCTGTCAATCACATTACGATCGCCAGAACAATGAAAATGCCGTGAGTAAAATTCCTAACTGCATAGCAAATTTACTTGGCGCAGTCGCAGTGCGGACATTGCGCATGCGCATTAAGCGGAAAATCGCTGCGATGCGAAGATTTTTACCGAGCGAACAACTCGGAATGACCCCCAATATTTCTTTCTAACTTTCTCAATAAGAAGCTTTTGGCCTAGGGGTGGCGTGAAAAAAATTCTGATACTCTAGGGCTCCATGATTCAAAAAAGTTTGGGAACCACTGGTGTAATGTATTAGATCATATTGACAGTCCACCGTGTTTTTATAGACTTGTTGGGCAATATATTAGTCAGTGTATGTTTCTATTTTTGTCATATTTCATTTAGGGTAAAATTCTTTGGATGCTAGGAGCCAAATGTAATAGAGTGAGTTTCAAAAAGTGAGAGATTTGGTAAGGTTCTGTAGCTTTTGTTTTTTAAAGTGGCAATCATTTACACTGCAAGAACAGCCTGGGTTTGCTGTGTAAATGATTGCCACTTTAAAAAAAAAACCTGAAAAACCTTACCAAATCTCTCACTTTCTGAAACTCTCACCCTATTACATTTGGCCTAATATATCTAATCTGCTTTTAAGTCAGATACTGTGGTTTATGCTTTTATATATGACTGAAAAGACTAACATTGTCAACCTGAATGAAGTGTTTAGTCCGATTTGCATCTCAGGCTGCCATTTTGTGACCAGCCATCACCACTTAACCTTAGCAACAAGAACTTCAATGAGGATCACACAGAGATAATGATTCAGTTGAGATAGACACCTGTTTTATTGGGTACATAAAAGAGAGAGCCCAGGATGGGCTGTCACTGCTTCTGAGGAAACTGCCCAGCAGCCGAGAAACGCATTATACCACACCCCCAGTGACCGGTCCGGTTACCCGAACACTGCACACTGCTTGGAACCAGGCCACGCCATCCACACTGTCGGTCAGTGCTCCAGACGTCTGTACCTTGGTTGCGGATCATCCACCAGCAGCTGAGATGAAGGTAAACATTGAGTTGTTAATTTACAGTTCCAGCCCCGGTTGCTGAATACCACAGCGCTACAGCAATTATAACTACAGCCACAGAATATCTGAGATAAGACCTACAAATTCTAACCCCCGGACCCTGCTGTAGGCCATTGGGCATTCTAGTCCAAAACATTGATCTCCGGGAGCCTGGTGTGGCAGGCTAGGTGTACTACATAAGTCAGGCATGTAAAGGGTGAGAGGGTGATCTGCTCACTTATATTTATCATCCGGGTAGGACTGGCCCACAGGTACAGGGGAAATCCCTGATGGGCCCCACAACCTGGGGGCCCAACTCCTCCTCTAGGGATCAGGTTCCAGACTGCATTTGAATTGTACATTATACATATGTTATAATATACTGCACAGGACTATGGTGTATTCTCTACAGTGCATTACTGTTAGTAATCTGGTACATTATTATGCATGCACTGGCAGTATTTACTGTGTATATTTATGAAGGGGTCCGGTATGTAATACCGGCGGTCGGGATCCCAGTGGTCAGAAGACAATACCAGAATCCTGACGGCCTGCATCCCGGTGGCGAGTGCAGCATGTCTCCTCATGGGCTCGCTGCGCTCACCATGCTTCAGGTCTGCTGGCAAGACCCTATTATATTTCCTTTTGGGTGGTGGCGTGGAGCACCACTTGAGTGGCAATTCAGGGCTCTGGTCGGGATTCCAACCGAGGCATTTAGCCAGCTCTTGGGATTCCGGTGTGTGTCTCCTGACCGCCGGGATCCCGACAACCCGGTAAATTAACTGCATCTCTTATGAAGGGGCCCAGATCATGCACTCTCTAATGGTTAGTCAAACCAATGTGGTGGGTAGCCACACCCATCTGGAGGCCACACCCCCAAACATGGGTCCCTACCACTGCATTCCCCCGGTGGGCCCTTCATGCCCGAGTCAGACACTGTTTATCACTCAACACTATTTATTTAAGTTTTTCCAGTGATGATTGATTTATACAGTGAAGTTATTGGTGGTCACTATGGGATCAGAGACAGAACCAGCTGGATGCATATTAGTGATTATTTCTACCATTCTTGGCTTAGTAACCTTAATAACATCTACTGGATGGTGACTATACTAACCTCACTAACATCTACTGGATGGTGACTACTAACCCCAATAACATCTACTGGATGGTGACTATACTAACCTCACTAACATCTACTGGATGGTGACTACTAACCCCAATAACATCTACTGGATGGTGACTATACTATCCTCACTAACATCTACTGGATGGTGACTACTAACCCCACTAACATCTACTGGATGGTGACTATACTAACCTTACTAACATCTACTGGATGGTGACTATACTTCACTAACATCTACTGGATGGTGACTATACTAACCCCACTAACATCTACTTGATGGTGACTATACTAACCTTACTAACATCTACTGGATGGTGAGTGGTGACTATACTAACCTCACTAACATCTACTGGATGGTGACTATACTAACTTCACTAACATCTACTAGATGGTGACTATACTAACCTCACTAACATCTACTGGATGGTGACTATACTAACCTTACTAACATCAATTAGATGGTGAATATACAGCTGATACTAGTTTCATTTAGTAAATACTAGACTGGCAACTGGGAGTTTACTTATCAACACTGATGTTTTGTTGAGACAACAATCTCTTCATTCTGTGTGAATATACTGTATTGTTTTAATTGATTGTATTTTATTTATTTTACAATTTTACAGAATGTTCTAAGTGATAGTTCTTTTTATAAAATAAATATTTTGTAATTTCTGACCATTTGCATTATCAGTTTATCCCTGCTTGGCAGACAGAGTTCCACTTGTTTTGTATTATTAGTCAGAGAAAGAGAGATATATCGGCTGCATCTGCATGCAAAATGATGTAACAGCGTTTGCCAGGAAAACACTGTAGCACAGTGATTTTCAAACTTTTTTGAATCACGGCGCCCTAGAACATCAGAATTTTTTTCACGGCACCCCTAGGCCAAAAATTTCTTATTGAGAAATTTAGAAAGAAATATTACATTAAGTAGATGGCGTTTATATGTCATCCTTAGGGTCAGTTGTGTGGTGAGGGACAAGATTTGCTTCTGTTTGGCCACATATTTTATGACTGGCAGCCACCAGCTCTGGTTTTGCCTATTATATCCACCAGGAATAATTTGAATTGGTCCTGGACCACCAACCCAGGGCACCCCTGCAAGTGTCCCGAGGCACCCCAGGGAGCCACGGCACACAGTTTGGGAACCTCTGCTGTAGCATAACATTTTGCATGCAGATACAGTTGCTATTACACACAGAATATAGGCATGCAGCACTTCATTTTATTCAGCAGGAGCTGCTTGTGTGTCCTAGTTCATCCATTTTCATCCAATACACATTGGGGGTAATTCAGACCTGATCGTAGCAGTAGGGGCGTCTCAAGAGAGGAGAGGACCCGTATGCAGACTACTCTCCTATAGCCGTTGCGCGGCTGCTAGTGCTCTGAGCACTGTAGACTCTGGCACAGTACCAGAGTCTACAGCACATGCGCAGGACTCAGAAAAATGGCCACCGCGCCATTTTTCCGGAGTCCTGCGCATGCGCTGTACACTCTGGAACTGTGCCAAAGTCTCTAGTGGTCAGTGCGCTAGCAGCGGTGCGACGGCTACGGGAAAGGAGGAGGCCCACACACGGTCAGCGATGGACTCTGGAAAGTTAAGTATAGGAGAAATGGGTGCGGTGTGGGCCCCCGCTGGACTCAGGGGCCCGTGTACATCGCACACACTGCACCCATTATAGAAACGCCGTTGGGCAAAACCATGGGGCTAATTCAGACTTGATTGTAGATGTGCTAAATTTAGCACATCTACGATCAGCCACCCTGACATGCAGGAGAACACCCCGCACAGGGCTAGTCCGCCCGACATGTCAGGCCCGACCCCCCCCTTCCCCCGCGCAGGTACAAAAGCATTGCATGACGGCGATGCTTTTGTACTTGAAGAGTAGCTCCCTACTATCGCAGCTCCTGCTCACTGGCAGGAAGCTACCCGTCGCTGTCCGGGTCGCAACGGCTGCATGTGATGTCACGCAGCCGCCGTGGCCCACCCCCACACGGTTCGGGCACGCCTGCGTTGCCCGGAACGCGCCCCTAAAACAGTGGCCAAACACCTCTGGCCCACCCCCTCCTGCCCGGTGACCGCCTCTGCCTGTCACATGCGCAGTTCAGACCTGATCGGACTGCAGCGATCAGGTCTGAATTAGGCCCAGTGTGCAGTGCAGGTGGGGCAGATGTAAAATGCAGAAAGAGTTAGATTTGGGTGGGTTATTTTGTTTCTGTGCAGGGTAAATACTGGCTGCTTTATTTTTACACTGCAATTTAAATTGCAGATTGAACACACCGCACCCAAATCTAACTCTCTCTGCACATGTTACATCTGCCACACCTGCAGTGCCCATGGGTGGTCATTCCGAGTTGATCGCTCGCTAGCAGTATTTAGCGGACGTGCAAACGCTATGCCGCCGCCCACTGGGAGTGTATTTTAGCTTAGCAGAAGTGCGAAGGAAAGGATCACAGAGCAGCTAAAAAGTTTTTTGGTTTAGTTTCAGAGTAGCTCCAGACCTACTCAGCGCTTGGGATCACTTCAGACTATTCAGTTCCTGTTATGATGTCACAAACACGCCCTGCGTTCTCCCAGCCACGCCTGTGTTTTTCCTGGCAGGCCTGCGTTTTTCCGAACACTCCCTGAAAACGGTCAGTTGACACCCAGAAACGCCCACTTCCTGTCAATCACTCTGCGGTAACCAGTGCGACTGAAATGCATCACTAGACCCTGTGCAAAACTACATCGTTCGCTGTACCCATGCATCGCGCATGCGCATTGTGGTGCATACGCATGCGCAGAAATGCAGATTTTTAGCCTGATCGCTGCACTCCGAACAATGGCAGCTAGCGATCAACTCGGAATGACCATCATGGTTTTGCCCAATTGCTAACAAATTTGCTGCTGTGATCAACTCTGAATTACCCCCCTTGTCTGGGGAAAATAATGCAAAAATGTCATGTAGTGTACATGGACTATATTTAGAGATCAAAGTGTTAACATGTATTGAAAAGTGTTTATTTATTGTAAATGTGCTGTAAAAGTGTACTTCTAATTGATTTCTAACATTTTCATATCCAACTCGGACAAAAAAATCAGCTCTAATTCTGTGAGACTTTGTAGAGCTGTTTTGTGTCCGACTTTCAAACTCAGACTCCATTACATTGGCCGACTTGTATGCTTAATATGGGAAAAACATCTGGATCCAACTTTCTCCCCAGCAGAAAGCAGCCGAGTTTTCATGTAATCGGCCGCTAATACATTGGCCAACTTTGCAAGATGTCCGACTTTTGCAACTACGTCATTAAAAGTCGCTCATTTCTGCACACTCGACCGCTGCTAAAAACATCTATTCAGATGTACATATTGCCCTCAGTCACTATGGTGAGATGATTGCTGATAGTAATACTCCCTTGTTACTGCTTAAAGTGGAAGTCCCTGACGACCAATAACATCAAGACAATCAGTGGCCTTATACATCAGCTGTGCCCTACCGGAAATGCAGCTCCACTCAGCAGCCTACATACACTTCCAGTCTCACTTACCAGGACTTACCATCTGCCCCAGCTCCTGCTCCAGTGAGCAAGACAGAAGTGCCCCCTCCCTTTATTGTGGGGGAGGTGTGACCCTGCATTCTGCCCCCCCCAATTACCTACGAATGACCCACCGCTCTGGGAGGCCCCACCATGCCCCCAAGGGTACAGGAGCCTTCCAGCCTGCCACCTGTGCGTGACACGGCAGGTCCATGAGGTGAGATGGAAACTGGTGTTAGGTGGCACATCATAGGCCCTCATTCCGAGTTGATCGCTCGCTACGGATTTCTGCAGCGCAGCGATTATGGCAGAATGGGGCTAATCTGCGTATGCACTGCAATGCGCACACGCGGCGTACGGGTACAACGAGCATCGTGGATTTGCACAGGTTCTAGCGACGCTTTTAGTCCCACTGGCGGACGCAAGGAGATTGACAGGAAGAGGGCGTTTCTGGGTGTCAACTGACCGTTTTTTGGGAGTGTTTGGAAAAACGCAGGCATTTGCTGGGCGGTAATCTGACGTCATTACCGTGTCTTCCGTCGCAGCAATCATCGCACAGGATAAGTTACTACAGAGCTGGTCTTGTTCTGCACAAAATGTGTTTGCTGCCGCGCGGCTGCACAGGCGTTCGCACTCCTGCTGTGCTAAAATACACTCCCCCGTGGGCGGCGACTATGCGTTTGCATGGCTGCTAAAAGTAGCTAGCGAGCGATCAACTCGGAATGAGGGCCATAGATCAATATTAAAAATATACTGAAAATATGCTTAATAGAAATGGCCCATTTACAGTCCTTTTCAGTAAACCATTTACATTCTGTAGCCATAGTTCCAGCAAATATAATTCCACTGATGTTATAAATGAATATAAATATATAGCAGTGATGTTATAAATGAATGATTGCGCAGATGTTTCAGGCTTCCTGCACTGTGAATGCATTGCTGCCTTCTGCATAGGAACAAATCCCTTTCTTGTGTAATAAATATAGATCACCTGGGTCAGCATGGCTGCAGGTACAGCAGCTTGGGCTCACTGCAAAGTGTGTTCAAGTGATCCTATCTCCTTCTTTCAGGTGGTGCTAATCAATGCAATTAAGGATGTTGCAAAGGCCCTAGAGGATTTACTATAATTGCAACCACAAAAGGTGTAGTAGGGTCTGGGGGAGATAATGGATGCTGGAAGAGAGATCTACTGCCTGGCTGCGTAATAGCACCTCTTGTCAGATGGACCTGCTGTGATAGCCTCGGTGGTTCCGCTGGCTCTGTACTATGTGATGGAGGCAGTAGAGCAATATGGACCAATATCCCTGGATTGTCCATCTTCCTATCCCCATGGGAGTAATGTTATATATACGGTTGTTTAATACACAGGTACACTAGGTTTCAGAATCTATGTTTGAAGTTTATAACATGGTGTCTCTATAGGATTAAGATCATGATACAACCCTCTTAGGATCTAAAATAATATGCTTTGGTTTTGGGTTAATTAGCTATAAAGTGAGATTTTTTTGGTCTTCATTAAGTTGTCCTATAATGATTTTAATTGTGCACTTTTCATTGATGTAGGAGCTGTTCTTGTTACTTATTTTTAATAGCAAATTGTCTAGTCCAGTGTTTTCCAAACTTTTTTGAATCACGGCGCCCTAGAATATCAGAATTGTTTTCACGGCACCCCTAGGTCAAACATTTCTTATTGAGAAATTTAGAAAGAAATATTAAATTAAGTAGATCGCGTTTATATGTCATCCTTAGGGTCAGTTGTGTGGTGAGGGACAAGATTTGCTTCTGTTTGGCCACATAGTTTATGACTGGCAGCCACCAGCACTGGTTTTGCCTATTATATTGACCATGAATAATTTGAATTGGTCCTGGACCACCAACCCAGGGCAAGTGTCCCGAGGCACCCCAGGGAGCCACGGCAAACAGTTTGGGAACCTCTGGTCTAGTGCATTTATGTGTTTACAAGATTACCCTCATAGAATAGAAAGCACCTATGGAGCAGTGGTTTAGGCATTTGTTTACTATACATTGCTGTCAGTGTTATATTTTTTTACATTTTTCATTGTTCACACATAAGCCTTGAATCATGAAAAGTCCCCAAAATAGAGAGAGCTTATATAGAACAGTGGTTTAGGCACCTGGAGTTAGCGTGTTTCGCTGCTAGGCACCTGGGGTTGGCGTGTTTTGCTGCTAGGCGCCTGGGGTTGGCGTGTTTTGCTGCTAGGCACCTGGGGTTGGCGGGTTTTGCTGCTGGGCACCTGGGGTTGGCGGGTTTTGCTGCTAGGCACCTGGGGTTGGCAGGTTTTGCTGCTGGGCACCTGGGGTTGGCGTGTTTTGCTGCTGGGCACCTGGGGTTGGCGGGTTTTGCTGCTAGGCACCTGGGGTTAGCGTGTTTCGCTGCTAGGCACCTGCGGTCAGGAGTTTTTCAGTATGTCACTCTTTGATAAAGCCTCCGTCCTAGAGGTGGAAGTAGTCGGAGTATTCCCTTCTGTCACCTGCACCTTCAGATCAGACTCCATGGTGTACCGGAGATTCGCTGTGAGAACAATTATAGCGGCAAGGATTCCAGACACCGGTGTGATCACAATTCCCAGCAGTGTTGGCTGACAAGATCAGGGCCGGCAACAGAAATCTTGGGGCCCCCTAATCCCCCCTAGCTTGATTCTTCTGCTTGCAGCCGAGTCTTGCTCTTTGAAGGCTGCAGCATCAGGCAGGGAGTATGACAGAGGTGCCAGCGTGGGTAAACTGTAGCATGTACTGATGCCATGATAGCGGCGTCATTCACTACCATGGCGCAGTCACCACAGGTACAAGTTAACGGGGATTGCTGTGGGTCAATGTGGAGGAGGTCACTGTGGGGGGATAACCATGGGCAACTGGCTTCATTGTTTATTTTGTTGGGGCTAGCTGGATGGCTAGCATTAAGGGCAAATTTAAGCGCCACTGCCCTATTTTATGCCCCTCTTGGCCTTGGGGCCCCTCTGAACCTCAGGGCCCAGGATGGCTGTTCCCTTTGACCCCCACCCCTCTGTTCCCGGGCCTGGACAAGATACATTGGCACCTGCAGGTTTTATCCTTGCAGTAGGTATCTCGGTACCGCGGCACCTATACAAGCTGCAATCAGTAGCAGCTGTCCACACTGGTGGTTTTAGAACTTTATCAAGCCACAGCGTATGCACTTCAATACCATGTGTTTTATCTGCAGTTACCATCACCGCTACTGACATTGCCAGTGGATATGTCCTGTATATATATTTCAATTAAGTGGTAATACCAATATATCAAGGTTCTACAATGCGCACACTTGAATCAGCCAGACCAAATTGACGTCATGTCATTTGTTAAATCCACTAATATTAGTGATATAAGGTTAGTCTACAATATAAGTGATATAAGGTTAGTCTACAATATTAGTGATATAAGGTTAGTCTACAATATTAGTGATATAAGGTTAGTCTACAATATTAGTGATATAAAGTTAGTCTACAATATTAGTGATTTCTCCTTCATCCACTAGGGGCCACTGGAGCGTAGTTACAATGGGGAATAGTAGGCAGTAATTGGGAGCTGGCACTTTAAACAAAATTCTAACCCTGTGGCTAGCTCCTCCCCTACTATCTCCCCTCCAAGCCAGTCTTAGTTTAGTGCCCAAGGGAGCTGGTTCACTTGGGTTTAGCTGAAGAAATTTTTATTTTTTCTTTATTATTTTATTTTTTCTCACATACACACACAGACTGGCAGCTCTGCCACTGCCAGTCTGCACCGTGGGAGCTGCCGGCGGGGTCCCATCGCAGCTGCGTGCGGCTAGGGATGGGCCCCGGCTGAGGGAGACACTGAGCTCTCCTGAGTTGGCGGACACCGCTGCGTGCGGCGCGTGTCGCGGCCACTCCATCCAGCAGAAGATTCCGGCAGCAAGGCAGCGGTGAGTATAAAAAATGGTCGGACACCGCTGCGTGCGGCGCGTGTCGCGGCCACTCCATTCGGACACCGCTGCGTGCGGAGTGTGTCGGGGCCACCCCTGAAAGGTGAGTGTGTGCATACCCTCCACCCAGGCATGGGTTGAAGGGGTGACAAGGGGTTTTTTGCTGAGAGCCCTTCTATAGACTAGAGGGTTAGTGCTCCTTCTCTAGCTATAACTAGACTGTCAGTGACTACAGAAGTGCTTCTCCCATAGCCTAATGGTATGGTGCTCCGTATAGCATACACTGGGTTCCCAGCCCCATGATAAGATGTTTCTTAGCACCCTGACAACCTACCACCCCCCCAACCCCCCCCCCCCCCTCCTCGGATTATTATTATTATTTTTATTCACTAAAAAAAAAAAAAAAAAAAAAGCGCTGTGCCGCGCTCACATCCGCCCGACCGCCAGCCGCCCGCTCTCCTCGCTGCTCGGATCCCTGGCAGCGCGGCTCACAGAGCCGCTACAGGGATCCGACATAGGCGCGCATTGCAGTTTTAAATTTGGCGCCGTCAAGGAGGGGGGCGGGGCTTAATCCCGCTCTGCGCGCCCGGAAGTAACAGCGCGCCGGGGACCCGTTCTTCAGCAGCGCGGGACGGAGGCCACGCGTCACGGCAAGAGAGTTACAGTGGGGAAGGGGGGGCACTCGGGGGCACTGCAAGGTACAGGTTTTGTTTATTGCAGCCTGTCACTGCACACAGTATCGTGCAGGACAGATAGGCTGCTGTGGCTACGTTCTTCCCTGCTTCCCTCCCCTCCCTCCCATTCTGCCTATAGCTGTTTACTGTGGGGGAAGGGTATCAAGTTTAGGTGCTGCCATGGCCACTAAAGGCTCCAAGGCAGCTCAAAAGCAGGGTCAGGTTTTAAGTGAGGAATCACAACAATCAGCCCAGACCTCCTCGGAACCCCAGAGCGCCCCGACATGGACGACACAACTCACAGAGGTGATGTCCCTGCTGACGGGGGAACTTAAAGCCTCTCGGAAAGATAGAGAGGCGGCCCAGTTCCGACAGCTTGTCCCGGTACCGGTGCCAGAACCTGCATGGGCAGTCTCATTGGCAAAGTCAGTGGAAGGACTTTCCAGGGCTGTAATACCTTCCCAAGCCCCGTCCTTTAGTCCCCCCCAACAGGCTGCAAAAAAGAGATTGCTAGCCTCGGTGTTACAGGACTTTGACGATGATATGCCTCAATTAGATGAGGCGGAGTTAGATGTGCAGGATATACAGGAAGTGGATATCCAGGATACTGACGATCAGGTATATGGGGACTCTGAACCAGTAGCACAGGGTATAGAGGCTCTTATTACTGCTATTCGCTCAGTGTTACAGGTGGAGGAGACGGAAGACACCTTACGCCCTTCAAGGTTTGGCACAGACCAATACCTGCCGGTGACTTTTCCAGTTTCGGAGGAGCTGGATGCGCTCATAACGACAGCCTGGAAGCATCCAGACGCAAGATTTCAGGTATCAAGAAAAATGTTGTCTTCCTATCCTTTTCCCGCAGATAGCAGAACGCGCTATGAGAACTCTCCGATCGTGGATCCTTCGGTGTCTCATCTGTCCAAAAAGACGGTCCTGCCTGTTCCGGGGGCAACTTCACTTAAGGAGGCGCCAGATAGGAAGTTGGAGTCTACCTTAAAGAATATTTACTCTGCGGCAGGGGTTTTGCAGCGCCGGGCACAGGTAGGTTGTTGGGTCAACAAGGCGATCGAAGCTTGGGCGGAATAATTGTCCTCTGGAATTCGTGACGAATTACCGGCGGATCAATTGATAGACCTGGCGGAGCACATCCGTGAATCAGCCCTTTATCTTTGCGAAGCGTCCAAGGACATAGGTGTTCTCGGAGCTAGAATTTCTGCTTTAACAATTGCGGCCCGCAGAACGTTATGGCTCCGAAATTGGCAGGCGGATACGGAATCCAAAAGGGCGGCAGAGGCGTTACCCTTTACGGGTGAGTTTCTGTTTGGTAAAGATCTGGATGCCTGGATCTCTACGGCTACGGGGGGTAAGTCGGCTTATCTTCCTTCTACTGCTCCAGCCGCTCGCAGACCATATAGGGGTCCCTCTTTTCGATCCTTTCGTGCCCCTTCCAGGTTTCGAGGACGGGCCAGGGGTGGAGCTTCTACCTTCCGTGGCCAGAGAGGTAGAGGTAGAGGCGGTGGCAGGGGTAGAGGTTCCGCAGCCTCAACCCAGTCAGACGTTAAGTCTTCTGGCACTGCCACCGCATGACGGGCCTCCCTCCCACCTGGGGGATCACAGGGTGGGAGCTCGTTTGTGGGATTTCAAGGAGGTCTGGATACAGTCCTGCCCAGATGCTTGGGTCCGGGATCTCATCACTTGCGGTTACAAGCTCGTTTTTCGGGAACAACCACCCCAGCGGTTCTTTACCACGGGTTTGCCAGTTTCCGACAACCGGGGAGTTGCCTTACAAACCGCGGTCCAGAAGCTTCTGTCTGCAAGGGTAGTGATCCCGGTTCCCTCGCATCATCGAAAACGGGGCTATTACTCAAGCCTGTTTCTTGTACCGAAGCCGGACGGCTCAGTCAGACCAATCCTGAACTTGAAGGACCTCAATCCGTATTTGAAGGTGTTCAAGTTCAAGATGGAGTCTCTCCAGTCTGTTATTGCGGGGTTGGAAAAGGACGAGTTTCTGGCATCCTTAGACATCAAGGACGCATACTTACATGTTCCCATTTGGCCTCCTCACCAGGCTTTTCTCCGGTTCGCAATACAGGACACTCATTTACAGTTCCAGGCCCTTCCTTTCGGTCTCTCTTCTGCCCCCAGAGTGTTCACAAAGATCATGGCGGTCATGATGGCCCTACTTCGGAAGCAGGGTGTGACAATTGTCCCCTATCTGGACGATCTGCTAATAAAAGCAAACACAGCAGAACGATTACTTCAGAATATCCAGATGACACAGGACTTTCTGATCCGACACGGGTGGGTCCTGAATTTCCCGAAGTCTCACTTATGCCCCGCACAACGGCTGTTGTTTCTGGGAATGATTCTCGACACGGTCCGTCAGAGGGTTTTCCTTCCGCGGGACAAGATACTTTCTCTGCAAACACTGGTAAGACTGGTCCTTCAGCACCATCGGGTGTCGGTATATCTGTGCATTCGCCTGCTGGGAAAGATGGTAGCGGCGTTCGAGGCTCTTCCGTACGGTCGCTTCCACTCTCGACCGTTTCAACTATGTCTTCTAAATCAATGGTCAGGATCTCATCTGTTCCTTCATCAGCGGGTGACGCTATCTCCAAAAGCACGGTCATCGCTACTCTGGTGGCTCCAGTCGACCCATCTGTTGGAAGGAAGACTGTTCGGCATATGGGATTGGACTCTCCTCACCACGGACGCCAGTATGCGAGGCTGGGGAGCAGTGACCCTGGGACATCAGTTTCAGGGGCGCTGGTCAATCCACGAATCCGCTCTCCACATAAACATCCTCGAACTAAGGGCGGTGTACAACGCCCTGCTGCAGGCACATCACCTCCTGCAAGGTCGAGCGGTCAGAGTTCAGTCCGACAACGCCACGACGGTAGCATACATCAACCGTCAGGGCGGCACTCGCAGCCGAGCAGCGATGAGGGAAGTCACCAACATCCTTCTTTGGGCGGAGAAGTATGCTCTGTCCTTATCGGCAATATTCATCCCGGGAGTGGACAATTGGGAAGCCGACTATCTAAGTCGGCAGGACATGCACCCGGGAGAATGGTCGCTACATCCCCAGGTGTTTGGGCAACTGGTCCGCCGGTGGGGAAGACCACAGATCGACCTCATGGCGTCCCGCCTGAACCATCAGTTGCCTCTTTACTACTCTCGGACAAGGGACCCGACGGCGGCGGGCGTGGATGCTCTAACGGCTCCTTGGAATTTCCAATTCGTTTACCTCTTTCCTCCGTTTCCGCTGTTGCCAAAGGTTCTGCAACGCATCAAGAGAGAAGACGCTCTGGTTCTCCTAATAGCTCCAGATTGGCCGCGCAGGGTTTGGTACTCCGCTCTACATCAGTTGTCGGTGGCCGAGCCTTGGACCCTACCACTACGAGACGACCTTCTACAACAGGGCCCCTTTTGTTATCCAGACTTACGCAGGCTACGTTTGACGGCGTGGCTGTTGAGAAAGCCATCTTGACAAGGAAGGGGATTCCTCGTACAGTTATACCTACTATGCTTCGGGCTAGAAAGTCGGTTACATCTTCTCACTACTACCGCATTTGGAAGGCCTATGTAGCATGGTGTGAAAGTCGACAGTATTCTCCTTCCGTGTATAGCTTAGCCCGTCTTCTCCGTTTTTTGCAGGCAGGTTTTTCAGCAGGCCTAAGACTAGGCTCACTAAAGGTGCAGGTCTCTGCTCTTTCGGTTTTCTTCCAGAAACGGTTAGCCTTGCTGCCTGAGGTTCAGACCTTCTTTCAAGGGATTCTTCGAATACAGCCTCCCTTCCGTCCTCCGACAGCACCATGGGACCTCAGTCTGGTCCTGTCCTTTCTGCAGTCTTCAATGTTTGAGCCCCTGGAATCAGTAGAGATAAAATATCTCACCTGGAAGGTGGTTCTGCTCCTGGCACTGGCTTCAGCTAGACGGGTGTCGGAACTGGGGGCTCTCTCTTGCAGGTCTCCTTACCTGGTGTTTCATGCGGATAGGGCCGAGCTTCGTACTCGTATGTCCTTTCTACCAAAAGTGGTGTCTGATTTTCACATCAATCAGCCGATTGTTGTACCGGCCCTCTCAGGGGACTCTCCAGATGTGAGATCATTGGACGTAGTAAGAGCGCTCAAGATCTATGTGGATAGGACTTCGACTATTCGGAAGTCTGATTCCCTATTTGTGCTGTACGACGCTGCCCGCCGTGGTTGGCCGGCATCTAAGCAGACCTTGTCTCGATGGATTCGACTGACCATCAGACAAGCTTATTTGGCGGCTTCTCGGGAACCTCCATCTTCTATTTCAGCACACTCCACACGCTCTGTAGGACCTTCTTGGGCGGCTGCCCGGGGGGTCTCTATGACTACTTTATGTCGGGCGGCTACTTGGTCCGGCCGTCATACTTTTGTCAGATTCTACAAGTTTGACACTTTTGCGGCCTCTGCATCTCACTTTGGCCGAGCGGTTTTACAGGACTCTCAGCGCTCTCCCACCCGTTCTGGGAGCTCTGGGACGTCCCCATTGTAACTACGCTCCAGTGGCCCCTAGTGGATGAAGGAGAAATCAGGATTTTGGTACTTACCGATAAATCCCTTTCTCCGATTCCACAGGGGCCACTGGACGCCCGCCCAGCGCTGTTCTTCCTTGTTGTTTTTTGTTTAACGGTCTGCGGTTCAATTGATGACCGTTGGTTGAGTTCAGGTTAACCTGTTTATGATTATTAGGTTCGATTCCAGGGTTAGTTTGGATTATCCTGGTTCAGTAGACGTCAATAACCTCCTCTACCTTTATAGGTTTCTCTATTACAGCTCTCCTTGGGCACAGTTTTACGTAGACTGGCTTGGAGGGGAGATAGTAGGGGAGGAGCTAGCCACAGGGTTAGAATTTTGTTTAAAGTGCCAGCTCCCAATTACTGCCTACTATTCCCCATTGTAACTACGCTCCAGTGGCCCCTGTGGAATCGGAGAAAGGGATTTATCGGTAAGTACCAAAATCCTGATATAAGGTTAGTCTACAATATAAGTGATATAAGGTTAGTCTACAATATTAGTGATATAAGGTTAGTCTACAATATAAGTGATATAAGGTTAGTCTACAATATTAGTGATATAAGGTTAGTCTACAATATTAGTGATATAAGGTTAGTCTACAATATTAGTGATATAAGGTTAGTCTACAATATAAGTGATATAAGGTTAGTCTACAATATTAGTGATATACGGTTAGTCTACAATATAAGTGATATAAGGTTAGTCTACAATATAAGTGATATAAGGTTAGTCTACAATATAAGTGATATAAGGTTAGTCTACAATATAAGTGATATAAGGTTAGTCTACAATATAAGTGATATAAGGTTAGTCTACAATATTAGTGATATAAGGTTAGTCTACAATATTAGTGATATAAGGTTAGTCTACAATATTAGTGATATAAAGTTAGTCTACAATATTAGTGATATAAGGTTAGTCTACAATATAAGTGATATAAGGTTAGTCTACAATATAAGTGATATAAGGTTAGTCTACAATATAAGTGATATAAGGTTAGTCTACAATATAAGTGATATAAGGTTAGTCTACAATATTAGTGATATAAGGTTAGTCTACAATATAAGTGATATAAGGTTAGTCTACAATATTAGTGATATAAGGTTAGTCTACAACATGGGTCTTCAACCTGTGGCCCTCCAGCTGCTGTGAAACTACACACCCCAGCATGCCCTGCCACAGCTTTGATATTAAGATATGCTAAAACTGAGGCAGGGCATGCTGGGATGTGTAGTTCCACAGCATCTGGAGGGCCGCAGGTTGAAGACCCATGGTCTACAATATTAGTGATATAAGGTTAGTCTACAATATAAGTGATATAAGGTTAGTCTACAATATAAGTGATATAAGGTTAGTCTACAATATAAGTGATATAAGGTTAGTCTACAATATAAGTGATATAAGGTTAGTCTACAATATAAGTGATATAAGGTTAGTCTACAATATAAGTGATATAAGGTTAGTCTACAATATTAGTGATATAAGGTTAGTCTACAATATAAGTGATATAAGGTTAGTCTACAATATTAGTGATATAAGGTTAGTCTACAATATAAGTGATATAAGGTTAGTCTACAATATTAGTGATATAAGGTTAGTCTACAATATTAGTGATATAAGGTTAGTCTACAATATAAGTGATATAAGGTTAGTCTACAATATAAGTGATATAAGGTTAGTCTACAATATTAGTGATATAAGGTTAGTCTACAATATTAGTGATATAAGGTTAGTCTACAATATTAGTGATATAAGGTTAGTCTACAATATTAGTGATATAAGGTTAGTCTACAATATAAGTGATATAAGGTTAGTCTACAATATAAGTGATATAAGGTTAGTCTACAATATTAGTGATATAAGGTTAGTCTACAATATTAGTGCTATAAGGTTAGTCTACAATATTAGTGATATAAGGTTAGTCTACAATATTAGTGATATAAGGTTAGTCTACAATATAAGTGATATAAGGTTAGTCTACAATATTAGTGATATAAGGTTAGTCTACAATATTAGTGCTATAAGGTTAGTCTACAATATTAGTGATATAAGGTTAGTCTACAACACAGGTTCTCAAACTCGGTCCTCAGGACCCCACACAGTGCATGTTTTGCAGGTCTCCTCACAGAATCACAAGTGAAATAATTAGCTCCACCTGTGGACCTTTTAAAATGTGTCTGTGAGTAATTAATACACCTGTGCACTTGCTGGGTTACCTGCAAAACATGCACTGTGTGGGGTCCTGAGGACCGAGTTTGAGAACCCCTGGTCTACAATATTAGTGATATAAGGTTAGTTTTACAAATGTCCACAAATGAGGATTAAAAAATGTATTGCAGATAAAAGCCCACTGTAGGCTAATGATCATACTTTAGTCTATAGTGGGACCTCTTGTGCACACCTTTGCCATACACAAAAGGGGGAGTGGCCTCATTGCTGGTAGACCACACCCCCTGAATGATGTCATTGTGTGGGCATGGTCATGTATTAAACATACCTGTACTCTCAGATAGTAGTCACAATATGATATAAAAGCACATGGGAAGAATTGGTTCCAGAATAAAGAGTAAGGAATATTTATGCTGACATTGATCCTGATTACCATATAAATTGATGTTACAATACAGTAAAGAGATTACAGAATTCACAGTGAATTGTACTGTGGTGCCGTGAGCTGCAGTGTCCGGCTGTCCGCGAGCTGGTGGAAAGTTAATGTCGGGTTTAGTTATCTTTTAAGTCATAATTTTTACTGCTTCAGTAATTGTTGGCTGTGATGGTCTCTTTATCTTATATCTGCGTCAGTGAAAGCGTTATTACTAGTTACCTGTTAGGTTCATAAGGTTGAGCTGATGCATGAGAGTTGTGTTATATAGCTCTGAGGTGCAGCCTTTCACACTGCACTGTGTAACTGGCGGCCTGCAGTGTACATTACACAGCCCTGTCAATCATAGATCGCCTTTAATCTTACCTTCAATTAGATTGGCCTGTACGGCATGTTTAGTTAGACGTAGCTAAGTCACAATGATTCTTTTTCTTTATGAAAGAAAAAAGTGTCTTGTTCTTAATCTAATTTTTTTTTTGTAAACTTCTAGAAATAAATCCGTAGTAATTAGAACAAACCTTTATCTATTAATCTAAAGAGAGAGAGAGGGTCATCTTGAAGGGGAAGAATGACAGTATTACAATGTACAGTATTATAAATCACTTGTTATACATTGTCGTACTGTATTTGCTTTTGTTATCTGTTCTCTGTACTACCGTACCCCAGTGTGGTCTGCAGTGTTCCCCTGTGCAGCTACAATATCACACTGTGTTATCTGTTCCCTGTACTACTGTATCCTAGAGATGAGCGCCTGAAATTTTTCGGGTTTTGTGTTTTGGTTTTGGGTTCGGTTCCGCGGCCGTGTTTTGGGTTCGACCGCGTTTTGGCAAAACCTCACCGAATTTTTTTTGTCGGATTCGGGTGTGTTTTGGATTCGGGTGTTTTTTTCAAAAAACCCTAAAAAACAGCTTAAATCATAGAATTTGGGGGTCATTTTGATCCCATATTATTATTAACCTCAAAAACCATAATTTCCACTCATTTTCAGTCTATTCTGAATACCTCACACCTCACAATATTATTTTTAGTCCTAAAATTTGCACCGAGGTCGCTGGATGACTAAGCTAAGCGACCCTAGTGGCCGACACAAACACCTGGCCCATCTAGGAGTGGCACTGCAGTGTCACGCAGGATGTCCCTTCCAAAAAACCCTCCCCAAACAGCACATGACGCAAAGAAAAAAAGAGGCGCAATGAGGTAGCTGACTGTGTGAGTAAGATAAGCGACCCTAGTGGCCGACACAAACACCGGGCCCATTTAGGAGTGGCACTGCAGTGTCACGCAGGATGTCCCTTCCAAAAAACCCTCCCCAAACAGCACATGACGCAAAGAAAAAAAGAGGCGCAATGAGGTAGCTGACTGTGTGAGTAAGATAAGCGACCCTAGTGGCCGACACAAACACCGGGCCCATTTAGGAGTGGCACTGCAGTGTCACGCAGGATGTCCCTTCCAAAAAACACTCCCCAAACAGCACATGACGCAAAGAAAAAAAGAGGCGCAATGAGGTAGCTGACTGTGTGAGTAAGATAAGCGACCCTAGTGGCCGACACAAACACCGGGCCCATTTAGGAGTGGCACTGCAGTGTCACGCAGGATGGCCCTTCCAAAAAACCCTCCCCAAACAGCACATGACGCAAAGAAAAAAAGAGGCGCAATGAGGTAGCTGACTGTGTGAGTAAGATAAGCGACCCTAGTGGCCGACACAAACACCGGGCCCATTTAGGAGTGTCACTGCAGTGTCACGCAGGATGTCCCTTCCAAAAAACCCTCCCCAAACAGCACATGACGCAAAGAAAAAAAGAGGCGCAATGAGGTAGCTGACTGTGTGAGTAAGATAAGCGACCCTAGTGGCCGACACAAACACCGGGCCCATTTAGGAGTGGCACTGCAGTGTCACGCAGGATGTCCCTTCCAAAAAACCCTCCCCAAACAGCACATGACGCAAAGAAAAAAAGAGGCGCAATGAGGTAGCTGACTGTGTGAGTAAGATAAGCGACCCTAGTGGCCGACACAAACACCGGGCCCATTTAGGAGTGGCACTGCAGTGTCACGCAGGATGTCCCTTCCAAAAAACCCTCCCCAAACAGCACATGACGCAAAGAAAAAAAGAGGCGCAATGAGGTAGCTGACTGTGTGAGTAAGATAAGCGACCCTAGTGGCCGACACAAACACCGGGCCCATTTAGGAGTGGCACTGCAGTGTCACGCAGGATGTCCCTTCCAAAAAACCCTCCCCAAACAGCACATGACGCAAAGAAAAAAAGAGGCGCAATGAGGTAGCTGACTGTGTGAGTAAGATAAGCGACCCTAGTGGCCGACACAAACACCGGGCCCATTTAGGAGTGGCACTGCAGTGTCACGCAGGATGGCCCTTCCAAAAAACACTCCCCAAACAGCACATGACGCAAAGAAAAAAAGAGGCGCAATGAGGTAGCTGACTGTGTGAGTAAGATAAGCGACCCTAGTGGCCGACACAAACACCGGGCCCATTTAGGAGTGGCACTGCAGTGTCACGCAGGATGGCCCTTCCAAAAAACACTCCCCAAACAGCACATGACGCAAAGAAAAAAAGAGGCGCAATGAGGTAGCTGACTGTGTGAGTAAGATAAGCGACCCTAGTGGCCGACACAAACACCGGGCCCATTTAGGAGTGGCACTGCAGTGTCACGCAGGATGTCCCTTCCAAAAAACCCTCCCCAAACAGCACATGACGCAAAGAAAAAAAGAGGCGCAATGAGGTAGCTGACTGTGTGAGTAAGATAAGCGACCCTAGTGGCCGACACAAACACCGGGCCCATTTAGGAGTGGCACTGCAGTGTCACGCAGGATGTCCCTTCCAAAAAACCCTCCCCAAACAGCACATGACGCAAAGAAAAAAAGAGGCGCAATGAGGTAGCTGACTGTGTGAGTAAGATAAGCGACCCTAGTGGCCGACACAAACACCGGGCCCATTTAGGAGTGGCACTGCAGTGTCACGCAGGCTGTCCCTTCCAAAAAACCCTCCCCAAACAGCACATGACGCAAAGAAAAAAAGAGGCGCAATGAGGTAGCTGACTGTGTGAGTAAGATAAGCGACCCTAGTGGCCGACACAAACACCGGGCCCATTTAGGAGTGGCACTGCAGTGTCACGCAGGATGTCCCTTCCAAAAAACCCTCCCCAAACAGCACATGACGCAAAGAAAAAAAGAGGCGCAATGAGGTAGCTGACTGTGTGAGTAAGATAAGCGACCCTAGTGGCCGACACAAACACCGGGCCCATTTAGGAGTGGCACTGCAGTGTCACGCAGGATGTCCCTTCCAAAAAACCCTCCCCAAACAGCACATGACGCAAAGAAAAAAAGAGGCGCAATGAGGTAGCTGACTGTGTGAGTAAGATAAGCGACCCTAGTGGCCGACACAAACACCGGGCCCATTTAGGAGTGGCACTGCAGTGTCACGCAGGATGTCCCTTCCAAAAAACCCTCCCCAAACAGCACATGACGCAAAGAAAAAAAGAGGCGCAATGAGGTAGCTGACTGTGTGAGTAAGATAAGCGACCCTAGTGGCCGACACAAACACCGGGCCCATTTAGGAGTGGCACTGCAGTGTCACGCAGGATGGCCCTTCCAAAAAACACTCCCCAAACAGCACATGACGCAAAGAAAAAAAGAGGAGCAATGAGGTAGCTGACTGTGTGAGTAAGATAAGCGACCCTAGTGGCCGACACAAACACCGGGCCCATTTAGGAGTGGCACTGCAGTGTCACGCAGGATGTCCCTTCCAAAAAACCCTCCCCAAACAGCACATGACGCAAAGAAAAAAAGAGGCGCAATGAGGTAGCTGACTGTGTGAGTAAGATAAGCGACCCTAGTGGCCGACACAAACACCGGGCCCATTTAGGAGTGGCACTGCAGTGTCACGCAGGATGTCCCTTCCAAAAAACCCTCCCCAAACAGCACATGACGCAAAGAAAAAAGAGGCGCAATGAGGTAGCTGACTGTGTGAGTAAGATAAGCGACCCTAGTGGCCGACACAAACACCGGGCCCATTTAGGAGTGGCACTGCAGTGTCACGCAGGATGTCCCTTCCAAAAAACCCTCCCCAAACAGCACATGACGCAAAGAAAAAGAAAAGAAAAAAGAGGTGCAAGATGGAATTGTCCTTGGGCCCTCCCACCCACCCTTATGTTGTATAAACAAAACAGGACATGCACACTTTAACCAACCCATCATTTCAGTGACAGGGTCTGCCACACGACTGTGACTGATATGACGGGTTGGTTTGGACCCCCCCCCCAAAAAAGAAGCAATTAATCTCTCCTTGCACAAACTGGCTCTACAGAGGCAAGATGTCCACCTCATCATCATCCTCCGATATATCACCGTGTACATCCCCCTCCTCACAGATTATCAATTCGTCCCCACTGGAATCCACCATCTCAGCTCCCTGTGTACTTTGTGGAGGCAATTGCTGCTGGTCAATGTCTCCGCGGAGGAATTGATTATAATTCATTTTAATGAACATCATCTTCTCCACATTTTCTGGATGTAACCTCGTACGCCGATTGCTGACAAGGTGAGCGGCGGCACTAAACACTCTTTCGGAGTACACACTTGTGGGAGGGCAACTTAGGTAGAATAAAGCCAGTTTGTGCAATGGCCTCCAAATTGCCTCTTTTTCCTGCCAGTATAAGTATGGACTGTGTGACGTGCCTACTTGGATGCGGTCACTCATATAATCCTCCACCATTCTTTCAATGGTGAGAGAATCATATGCAGTGACAGTAGACGACATGTCCGTAATCGTTGTCAGGTCCTTCAGTCCGGACCAGATGTCAACATCAGCAGTCGCTCCAGACTGCCCTGCATCACCGCCAGCGGGTGGGCTCGGAATTCTGAGCCTTTTCCTCGCACCCCCAGTTGCGGGAGAATGTGAAGGAGGAGATGTTGACAGGTCGCGTTCCGCTTGACTTGACAATTTTCTCACCAGCAGGTCTTTCAACCCCAGCAGACTTGTGTCTGCCGGAAAGAGAGATCCAAGGTAGGCTTTAAATCTAGGATCGAGCACGGTGGCCAAAATGTAGTGCTCTGATTTCAACAGATTGACCACCCGTGAATCCTTGTTAAGCGAATTAAGGGCTCCATCCACAAGTCCCACATGCCTAGCGGAATCGCTCCGTGTTAGCTCCTCCTTCAATGTCTCCAGCTTCTTCTGCAAAAGCCTGATGAGGGGAATGACCTGACTCAGGCTGGCAGTGTCTGAACTGACTTCACGTGTGGCAAGTTCAAAGGGCATCAGAACCTTGCACAACGTTGAAATCATTCTCCACTGCACTTGAGACAGGTGCATTCCACCTCCTATATCGTGCTCAATTGTATAGGCTTGAATGGCCTTTTGCTGCTCCTCCAACCTCTGAAGCATATAGAGGGTTGAATTCCACCTCGTTACCACTTCTTGCTTCAGATGATGGCAGGGCAGGTTCAGTAGTTTTTGGTGGTGCTCCAGTCTTCTGTACGTGGTGCCTGTACGCCGAAAGTGTCCCGCAATTCTTCTGGCCACCGACAGCATCTCTTGCACGCCCCTGTCGTTTTTTAAATAATTCTGCACCACCAAATTCAAGGTATGTGCAAAACATGGGACGTGCTGGAATTTGCCCATATTTAATGCACACACAATATTGCTGGCGTTGTCCGATGCCACAAATCCACAGGAGAGTCCAATTGGGGTAAGCCATTCCGCAATGATCTTCCTCAGTTGCCGTAAGAGGTTTTCAGCTGTGTGCGTATTCTGGAAACCGGTGATACAAAGCGTAGCCTGCCTAGGAAAGAGTTGGCGTTTGCGAGATGCTGCTACTGGTGCCGCCGCTGCTGTTCTTGCGGCGGGAGTCCATACATCTACCCAGTGGGCTGTCACAGTCATATAGTCCTGACCCTGCCCTGCTCCACTTGTCCACATGTCCGTGGTTAAGTGGACATTGGGTACAGCTGCATTTTTTAGGACACTGGTGACTCTTTTTCTGAGGTCTGTGTAAATTTTCGGTATCGCCTGCCTAGAGAAATGGAACCTAGATGGTATTTGGTACAGGGGACACAGTACCTCCAACAAGTCTCTAGTTGGCTCTGCAGTAATGATGGATACCGGAACCACGGTTCTCACCACCCAGGATGCCAAGGCCTCAGTTATCCGCTTTGCAGTAGGATGACTGCTATGATATTTCATCTTCCTCGCAAAGGACTGTTGGACAGTCAATTGCTTGGTGGAAGTAGTAAAAGTGGTCTTACGACTTCCCCTCTGGGATGACCATCGACTCCCAGCAGCAACAACAGCAGCGCCAGCAGCAGTAGGCGTTACACGCAAGGATGCATCGGAGGAATCCCAGGCAGGAGAGGAATCGTCAGAATTGCCAGTGACATGGCCTGCAGGACTATTGGCATTCCTGGGGAAGGAGGAAATTGACACTGAGGGAGTTGGTGGGGTGGTTTGCGTGAGCTTGGTTACAAGAGGAAGGGATTTACTGGTCAGTGGACTGCTTCCGCTGTCACCCAAAGTTTTTGAACTTGTCACTGACTTATTATGAATGCGCTGCAGGTGACGTATAAGGGAGGATGTTCCGAGGTGGTTAACGTCCTTACCCCTACTTATTACAGCTTGACAAAGGGAACACACGGCTTGACACCTGTTGTCCGCATTTCTGTTGAAATACCTCCACACCGAAGAGCTGATTTTTTTGGTATTTTCACCTGGCATGTCAACGGCCATATTCCTCCCACGGACAACAGGTGTCTCCCCGGGTGCCTGACTTAAGCAAACCACCTCACCATCAGAATCCTCCTGGTCAATTTCCTCCCCAGCGCCAGCAACACCCATATCCTCCTCATCCTGGTGTACTTCAACACTGACATCTTCAATCTGACTATCAGGAACTGGACTGCGGGTGCTCCTTCCAGCACTTGCAGGGGGCGTGCAAATGGTGGAAGGCGCATGCTCTTCACGTCCAGTGTTGGGAAGGTCAGGCATCGCAACCGACACAATTGGACTCTCCTTGTGGATTTGGGATTTCGAAGAATGCACAGTTCTTTGCTGTGCTTTTGCCAGCTTGAGTCTTTTCATTTTTCTAGCGAGAGGCTGATTGCTTCCATCCTCATGTGAAGCTGAACCACTAGCCATGAACATAGGCCAGGGCCTCAGCCGTTCCTTGCCACTCCGTGTGGTAAATGGCATATTGGCAAGTTTACGCTTCTCCTCCGACAATTTTATTTTAGGTTTTGGAGTCCTTTTTTTACTGATATTTGGTGTTTTGGATTTGACATGCTCTGTACTATGCCATTGGGCATCGGCCTTGGCAGACGACGTTGCTGGCATTTCATCGTCTCGGCCATGACTAGTGGCAGCAGCTTCAGCACGAGGTGGAAGTGGATCTTGATCTTTCCCTAATTTTGGAACCTCAACATTTTTGTTCTCCATATTTTAATAGGCACAACTAAAAGGCACCTCAGGTAAACAATGGAGATGGATGGATACTAGTATACAATTATGGACGGACTGCCGAGTGCCGACACAGAGGTAGCCACAGCCGTGAACTACCGTACTGTACTGTGTCTGCTGCTAATATAGACTGGTTGATAAAGAGATGTCGTAGTATGTACGTATAAAGAAGAAAGAAAAAAAAACCACGGGTAGGTGGTATACAATTATGGACGGACTGCCGAGTGCCGACACAGAGGTAGCCACAGCCGTGAACTACCGTACTGTACTGTGTCTGCTGCTAATATAGACTGGTTGATAAAGAGATGTCGTAGTATGTATGTATAAAGAAGAAAGAAAAAAAAACCACGGTTAGGTGGTATACAATTATGGACGGACTGCCGAGTGCCGACACAGAGGTAGCCACAGCCGTGAACTACCGTACTGTACTGTGTCTGCTGCTAATATAGACTGGTTGATAAAGAGATGTCGTAGTATGTATGTATAAAGAAGAAAGGAAAAAAAACCACGGTTAGGTGGTATACAATTATGGACGGACTGCCGAGTGCCGACACAGAGGTAGCCACAGCCGTGAACTACTGTACTGTACTGTGTCTGCTGCTAATATAGACTGGTTGATAAAGAGATGTCGTTGTATGTATGTATAAAGAAGAAAGAAAAAAAACCCACGGTTAGGTGGTATACAATTATGGACGGACTGCCGAGTGCCGACACAGAGGTAGCCACAGCCGTGAACTACCGTACTGTACTGTGTCTGCTGCTAATATAGACTGGTTGATAAAGAGATGTCGTAGTATGTATGTATAAAGAAGAAAGAAAAAAAAACCACGGTTAGGTGGTATACAATTATGGACGGACTGCCGAGTGCCGACACAGAGGTAGCCACAGCCGTGAACTACCGTACTGTACTGTGTCTGCTGCTAATATAGACTGGTTGATAAAGAGATGTCGTAGTATGTATGTATAAAGAAGAAAGAAAAAAAAACCACGGGTAGGTGGTATACAATTATGGACGGACTGCCGAGTGCCGACACAGAGGTAGCCACAGCCGTGAACTACCGTACTGTACTGTGTCTGCTGCTAATATAGACTGGTTGATAAAGAGATGTCGTAGTATGTATGTATAAAGAAGAAAGAAAAAAAAACCACGGTTAGGTGGTATACAATTATGGACGGACTGCCGAGTGCCGACACAGAGGTAGCCACAGCCGTGAACTACCGTACTGTACTGTGTCTGCTGCTAATATAGACTGGTTGATAAAGAGATGTCGTAGTATGTATGTATAAAGAAGAAAGAAAAAAAAAAACACGGTTAGGTGGTATACAATTATGGACGGACTGCCGAGTGCCGACACAGAGGTAGCTACAGCCGTGAACTACCGTACTGTGTCTGCTGCGACTGGATGATAAATAATGATATAAAAAATATATATATATCACTACTGCAGCCGGACAGGTATATATATTATATAATGACGGACCTGCTGGACACTGTCTGTCAGCAGAATGAGTTTTTTATAGAATAAAAAAAAAAACACCACACAAGTGAAGTCACACGACGAGTGTTTAACTTTTTCAGGCAATCACAATATAGTATACTACTAACTATACTGGTGGTCAGTGTGGTCAGGTCACTGGTCAGTCACACTGGCAGTGGCACTCCTGCAGCAAAAGTGTGCACTGTTTAATTTTAATATAATATGTACTCCTGGCTCCTGCTATAACCTATAACTGGCACTGCAGTGCTCCCCAGTCTCCCCCACAATTATAAGCTGTGTGAGCTGAGCACAGTCAGATATATAATATATACATAGATGATGCAGCACACTGGGCTGAGCAGTGCACACAGATATGGTATGTGACTGTCTTGTACTCCTGGCTCCTGCTATAACCTATAACTGGCACTGCAGTGCTCCCCAGTCTCCCCCACAATTATAAGCTGTGTGAGCTGAGCACAGTCAGATATATAATATATACATAGATGATGCAGCACACTGGGCTGAGCAGTGCACACAGATATGGTATGTGACTGAGTCACTGTGTGTATCGTTTTTTTCAGGCAGAGAACGGATATATTAAATAAAACTGCACTGTCTGGTGGTCACTGTGGTCAGTCACTAGTAAACTCTGCACTCTCTTCTACAGTACTCCTAAGCTCCAGTAAATCAGGTCAATCTCTCTCTCTCTCTCTCTCTCTCCTAATCTAAATCACTGTACTCCCTAACAGCTGCTCCCCGTCCCCAATCCTCCCCACAATTATAACTAAGTCTTCAGTCTTTACTCTTTTCTACTATAACGGAGAGGACGCCAGCCACGTCCTCTCCCTATCAATCTCAATGCACGTGTGAAAATGGCGGCGACGCGCGGCTCCTTATATAGAATCCGAGTCTCGCGAGAATCCAACAGCGTCATGATGACGTTCGGGCGCGCTCGGGTTAACCGAGCAAGGCGGGAAGATCCGAGTCGCTCGGACCCGTGAAAAAAAACATGAAGTTCGTGCGGGTTCGGATTCAGAGAAACCGAACCCGCTCATCTCTACTGTATCCCAGTGTGGTCTGCAGTGTTCCCCTGCGCAGCTACAGTATCACACTGTCATCTGTTCCCTGTACTACTGTACCCCAGTGTGGTCTGCAGTGTTCCCCTGCGCAGCTACAATATCACACTGTATCATCTGTTCCCTGTACTACCATACCCCAGTGTGGTCTGCAGTGTTCTCCTGTGCAGCTACAGTATCACACTGTGTCATCTGTTCCCTGTACTACCATACCCCAGTGTGGTCTGCAGTGTTCCCCTGCGCAGCTACAATATCACACTGTGTCATCTGTTCCCTGTACTACCATACCCCAGTGTGGTCTGCAGTGTCCCCCTGCGCAGCTACAGTATCACACTGTCATCTGTTCCCTGTACTACTGTACCCCAGTGTGGTCTGCAGTGTTCCCCTGCGCAGCTACAATATCACACTGTATCATCTGTTCCCTGTACTACCATACCCCAGTGTGGTATGCAGTGTTCCCCTGCACAGCTACAATATCACACTGTGTCATCTGTTCCCTGTACTACCATACCCCAGTGTGGTCTGCAGTGTTCCCCTACGCAGCTATAGTATCACACTGTCATCTGTTCCCTGTACTACTGTATCCCAGTGTGGTCTGCAGTGTTCCCCTACGCAGCTATAGTATCACACTGTGTCATCTGTTCCCTGTACTACTGTATCCCAGTGTGGTCTGCAGTGTTCCCCTACGCAGCTATAGTATCACACTGTGCCATCTGTTCCCTGTACTACCGTACCCCAGTGTGGTCTGCAGTGTTCCCCTGCACAGCTACAATATCACACTGTGTCATCTGTTCCCTGTACTACTGTATCCCAGTGTGGTCTGCAGTGTTCCCCTGCACAGCTACAGTATCACACTGTGTCATCTGTTCCCTGTACTACCGTACCCCAGTGTGGTCTGCAGTGTTCCCCTGCGCAGCTACAGTATCACACTGTGTCATCTGTTCCCTGTACTATCATACCCCAGTGTGGTCTGCAGTGTTCCCCTGCGCAGCTACAGTATCACACTGTGTCATCTGTTCCCTGTACTATCATACCCCAGTGTGGTCTGCAGTGTTCCCCTGCACAGCTACAGTATCACACTGTGTCATCTGTTCCCTGTACTACCGTACCCCAGTGTGGTCTGCAGTGTTCCCCTGCGCAGCTACAATATCACACTGTATCATCTGTTCCCTGTACTACTATACCCCAGTGTGGTCTGCAGTGTTCCCCTGCGCAGCTACAATATCACACTGTATCATCTGTTCCCTGTACTACTATACCCCAGTGTGGTCTGCAGTGTTCCCCTGCGCAGCTACAATATCACACTGTATCATCTGTTCCCTGTACTACCGTACCCCAGTGTGGTCTGCAGTGTTCCCCTGCGCAGCTACAGTATTACACTGTATCATCTGTTCCCTGTACTACTGTACCCCAGTGTGGTCTGCAGTGTTCCCCTGCGCAGCTACAATATCACACTGTATCATCTGTTCCCTGTACTACTATACCCCAGTGTGGTCTGCAGTGTTCCCCTGCGCAGCTACAATATCACACTGTATCATCTGTTCCCTGTACTACTATACCCCAGTGTGGTCTGCAGTGTTCCCCTGCGCAGCTACAACATCACACTGTATCATCTGTTCCCTGTACTACCATACCCCAGTGTGGTCTGCAGTGTTCCCCTGCACAGCTACAACATCACACTGTATCATCTGTTCCCTGTACTACCGTACCCCAGTGTGGTCTGCAGTGTTCCCCAGCGCAGCTACAGTATCACACTGTGTCATCTGTTCCCTGTACTACCATACCCCAGTGTGGTCTGCAGTGTTCCCCAGCGCAGCTACAGTATCACACTGTGTCATCTGTTCCCTGTACTACCGTACCCCAGTGTGGTCTGCAGTGTTCCCCTGCGCAGCTACAGTGTCACACTGTGTCATCTGTTCCCTGTACTACCGTACCCCAGTGTGGTCTGCAGTGTTCCCCTACGCAGCTATAGTATCACACTGTCATCTGTTCCCTGTACTACCGTACCCCAGTGTGGTCTGCAGTGTTCCCCAGCGCAGCTATAGTATCACACTGTGTCATCTGTTCCCTGTACTACTGTATCCCAGTGTGGTATGCAGTGTTCCCCAGCGCAGCTATAGTATCACACTGTGTCATCTGTTCCCTGTACTACTGTACCCCAGTGTGGTCTGCAGTGTTCCCCAGCGCAGCTACAGTATCACACTGTGTCATCTGTTCCCTGTACTATCATACCCCAGTGTGGTCTGCAGTGTTCCCCTGCGCAGCTACAGTGTCACACTGTGTCATCTGTTCCCTGTACTACTGTACCCCAGTGTGGTCTGCAGTGTTCCCCTGCGCAGCTACAGTATCACACTGTGTCATCTGTTCCCTGTACTACCGTACCCCAGTGTGGTCTGCAGTGTTCCCCTGCGCAGCTACAGTATTACACTGTATCATCTGTTCCCTGTACTCCCTGCTGTTCTGTCTCTTCCTTACTGGGCCAGTACCCGGTCCTGTCTCTTCCCTACTGTCAGGGTTCCCCTTTTAAGGAATGTTCATACCTGTATTTGAATACAACCATACTGGTGAAAGGAATAGTATACAGTCTTGTACCTCCCAAATGCCCGAATTTGGTGGGACAGTCTTGCTTGCCAGGCATTCCGCTGTCCCACCTGTAGGCCTCAATGTCCCGCAGTTGGGGGGCCCGGCCCTCTCACACACAGAAAAGAAGGCAGTGCCTCATCTACCATAGACTTTTTACTCCAGAGGTCTGACTATAAAAAGGATTAGAATAATGCCTCACCTGGCTCACCTCACCACACGTCACTGGATATCCTTCGGTGCCCCCTGGAGTACTTTTGCACACGCTGTCCTGAAAAACTTAAGGGAGCATGGTCTCATGGGAAAAGCCCAGTTGAAGTGCTCCTTACACATTAATGTTTTGCGGTCCCTGTATATATACATCTTTTTATTATTTATTACCAGTTATTTATATATTTATTTATTACCAGTTTCTTATATAACGCAGCATATTCCGTTGCACTTTACAATTCGAACAGCAGTAATAGAACAAAACTGGGTAAAAACAGACAGACATAGAGGTAGGAAGGCCCTGCTCACAGGCTTACAATATATAGTGCACACATATAGGGGGTGATTGCTCACTAGCAGTTTTTAGCAGCCGTGTAAACGCATTGTCGCCGCCCACCGGGGAGTGTATTTTCGCTTTGCAGAAGTGCGAACGCCTGTGCAGCCGAGCACCTGCAAAATAATTTTGTGCAAAACAAGACCGGCCCTGTAGTTACTATTCGTGTGCATTGAGGGTTGGCTTTTGATGTCACACACCCGCCCTGAGTTCGCCCAGCCACGCCTGCGTTTTTCCAGACATGCCTGCGTTTTTCTAAGCACCCCCTGAAAATGGTCAGTTGCCACCCAGAAACACCCACTTCATGTCAATCTTCCTGCGTTAGGCCGTGCGACTGGAATCTTCGTTAGACTCTGTGCAAACACACAATGCTCATTGTACCCGTACAACTCGCCTGTGTATTGTGGTGCAAACGCATGCGCAGAAATGCTGATTTTTAGCCTGATCGCTGCGCTGCGAACAACGGCAGCTAGCGATCAACGCGGAATGACCCCCATAGTCTACAGCGCTTTACAGAGAATATTTTGACCATTCACATCAGTCCCTGCCCCAGTGGAGCTTACACTCTATATTCCCTGCCACATGTACGCGCAGACACTTATGGGCCCTATACACTGGCCGATCCGCAGCCGAGCTGCCCGACGGCGGATACGGCCGACGAACGACCCGGCGGCGGGGGGGCAGTGACATGGGGAGTGAAATTTCTTCCCTCCCCCCGTCACGCGGCTCCATTGAAGTGCAGGCAAATATGGACGAGATCGTCCATATTGGCCTGCATGCACAGCCGACGGGAGACCAGCGATGAACGAGCGCGGGGCCGCGCATCTTTCATCACTGGAGTCTCCACACTGAAAGATATGAACGAGTTCTCATTCATTTATGAATGAGATCGTTCATATCTTTCAAACAAATCGGCATGTGTGTAGGGCCTACTAGACACAATGGATAATTTTGTTGGGAGCTAATTAACCTAACAGTATATTTTTGGATTGTGGGAGGAAACCTGAGTACCCAGAGGAAACCCACACAAGTATGGGGAGACCATACAAACTCCACGATGTTAGGACCTCAGTGCTGTGAGGCAGTAATGCTAACCATTACACCATCCGTACTGCCCTGTATGTAGGGGATACATAATATATCTTGGAAGTATTTATTGATAAATCATCCCCATAGTGAGCATAACAATGTTTCCACTTTAAATACTGCACATTTATGGACTTGGTGGTAATAATAATAATAATAATAATTTTATTTATATAGCGCTCTTTCTCCAATAGGACTCAAGGCGCTTAACAGATGCATAGCATAATATAGTACAGAACAGCTTTTCATAAAATACAGAAGCATGTAGATACTAAAGGAACATTATGGAAATGCTTGAGTAAACAGGAAAGTCTTGAGTCTGCCTTTGAAGGATTCTATAGTTGGGGCCTCTCGCACTGTGCGGGGAAGTGAGTTCCATAGGGTCGGAGCCGCATGACTAAAAGCTCCAACCCCAGATGATAACGGGAGATTCTAGGTCATACTTGCCTACCCTCTCGGAATGGCCGGGAGGCTCCCGAAAATCGGGTGACCCTCCCGGCCCCCCGGAAAGGTGGGCAAGCCTCCCGCTCTCCCCCTCGGCCGCCCGCAGCAGAGAACAAGTGGGTGGCCCGAGGGGGTCTGATGACGAGATTCGCGCTGAAACGCGTCATCGTAGCTCCGCCCACCGCTATGCAGCGTCTCGTTTCTCGGCACAGCACAGAGGGGGGTGGAGTCACAATGACGCGATCCTGATGCAACGCCCCCGGACCGCCCATTCTGCTGCCGGCCAGGCCCCCGAACCGCCCGTCCTGCTGCCAGCCACGCCCCTATGCACCTACAACGCTGCCTCCTCCCGGAGGAGGAGGCAGCAAAGTAGGTAAGTATGTTCTAGGTACTGCTAAAAGTCCTTCATCTACAGATCGCAGTAATCGAGTGGGGCAGTATGGGATCAGAAGCTGCTTCAGGTACCTTGGGCCCTGGTCATGTAATGCTTTGAAACTCAGTAAGCCAATCTTGAAGATGATTCGCCATCTTACAGGCAGCCAGTGAAGGGAGTAGAGGATGGGTGTTATGTGGCTAGAACGGGGCTGGTTGGTTAATAGCCTGGCAGCTGTGTTTTGCACCAGCTGTAAGCGTTGCAATTCTTTTGCTGGGAGACCAAGGTAGAGGGCATTACAGTAGTCTAATCGAGATGATACAAATGCATGGATGACTTTTGGCAGATCATCTGAGGGAATTAAGTGCTTGATTCTGGCTATGTTCCTCAGGTGAAAGAATGAGGATTTGATTGTGGCTGATATCTGATGTAATAACTTTTCATAAGTGACAGATTAATTTTACTATCAGTGAGAGCAGAATCACGGGTATATTTATTATCCACATCTGAGCACTGCTGTGCGTTCCCCTGCAGACTTTATTAGCTGGTTATTATGTCTTGCCAGTCACATTGGCCGCTTACAGGCGCAGGATTAGACGAGCGCTATCATGGTCACTCATCAGGCAAAGTCCAGCACTGACGGCCATAAAACAGCTGCACGTGCAGGAAAACAGATCCTTTCCCGACTAGCGCGTGATAGAAGCAGGCAGTATTACACAGAACATAGTTTGAGACTGTTGTTATCAGCCACTTGGCTCTTGGTTGCACAAATGCATCTTTTAGGAAACGTTGGGGACTCTACAAGGATCAGGCCGGCGACCAATGTTCTTTTTAAGGAGATTGACAAATGAGTGAAGATTTCTTCTTACACAATGGCCGCTTTAAGCATATAGATTGATTCCTGATTCACTGTGAACCTGCTGTTTTTAAAAATTAGTATGGCATACATATAAAGTGTGGCTTAGGTTATAGGGAGGAGGATCTGATGTGACATACAGAGGAGATCCTGCCTTTCTATCTGTGTCACTGAATGCGTGCTGTGGACACCGGTAAGTAGCGCAATTGTGGCTTCATCTTGTATCCTGTCTGCATTAGTGAGCGCTGCCCTATATCATTGTATTTTATTATTACAGTCTGACCCACATGATCGCTATACTCCATGTAAAGGATCACTTGTAAATAAGTTTGTATGCTGCTCTCAGACAAACGTGGAAAACATTTAATCTGTGATGAAGGAAATATTTTTACCTGTCATTTTTATTGCTAATAATGTCATTACGGCTTCAGCTTCATATTATTAGTAACACATTAGAAGTACATAAACTATGATTAGCTCTGTCTGTACTTTGCCTGCAGTGGACTGTGTGGCACGTGGCAAGCACTAAAGGCAGGCTAATAATAAATTAGGATGCAGATGGAGATGACTGCTTACCTGATACAGGTAATAATTTGTATTTCCCACCTCCTGCTTCTGCATTGCTTTTTGCTGACAGTACATTTGCCAACTGTTTTGAATTTGCAGCAACAGTTCCTATTTTATTTTAACGATTTGTCCCTAGAACATTGTCCAGCCTTTACCACTTCTCTTCCTTTTATGCAATTCTCAGGGTGTTATTATGTTGCCCCTTTTTGTCCGGAATGCTCCCACCTAACCACACCATAAACGTCTACCGCCGAGCGTCTCAAAAAACTTCTGCCAATTGGGCACTGCATAGGCAAACAAATCCTGCTTGCCCACATTCTGCAAGGAACATCCTGATCTGCTATACAGTAAGTAGGCTTTCCATACTATCCCTTTAAACTGGGACACACATGGACTAGACAGGTTCTGGGGTTGATTAATAATACCAGGGGAAATGCAGGCTTGTAGTCAGCCAGCCACAGAACCTGTGTAATTCATGAGTGTTTCCTGCATAATCTTTACTTTACAAAGAGTGGACAGTGCACACTCTTCTGATACAGACAATGATAAATCTGAAGCTGCTATGTAATAAAAATAGTATCTGTAGTATATTCAGAAATGGCTGATGCTTGTGTCATTTTAACATGGAGCACACTTGCCAATATATAATTTCTCTACCAGCATCAACCCCCAGGAGTTCAAGGACAGGAGGTCCTGGTGAGAACTGTGGGGCAGCGAAACGCGTCAGCAGCCTGACCTGCTGTTCTATGCTGCAGTATGTGCCATTGAGCTGTGGGGGGATGGGACCACTATTCTGCGTTTTAACAAGGTCAATCTAACTGTAATTCATCTTCTTTCTTCTCTTCTATCGCCCCTTTCTTTGTAAAATATTCACGCCAATTAACAGCAGTAACAATACCCAAAGTAATTTATTTATAAACATGGGCATGCTTATTAACATACATGGTACAGATATACGACTATTACTACTGCTATTATTACTATAACCTTTATTTATATAGCATCACCTTATTATACAGAGACTTGCATGTTGTGAATCATTTACATGTTTAATCATTTTTATCAGTCCCTGCCCCAGTGGAGTTTACAGTCTAAATTGTCTATTACACCAACAAAGTGACATTATCCTACCAGTAAAGTCATTTAACACAATACAACACAGCTTGCTAGTGTATTACACTAAGATGCCAGCGTCTGGAGGTACAGCGGTGCGACTCCCGGTGGTGGGGAGAGATACCTAGCTGTGCCATTTGGCATTGGACGCCTTGGTGGGCTGGTAAGAGGCTGAACATTGATGTTCTGTTGTTAGATGTGTGTTTCAGTAATTGCCACTTTTATCTCACAATGTTGAACTGCTTTATCAGTTTTTTGTTAGCAATAAAAAAAAAAATATTACCCATATGATGATGTCATTTTACTCGCTCTGTAGGTTCAGCACTTGCCTGTAAGAATTGCATCAGTATTCTTCTAATTATTATTGCTATTACTTCATTACACATTAATCCTGAAACATTACTATAACCATTTTTAAAGATAAATTATTGTGAAATGCACATTGACGATGAGACAATTATTTTGAACCGCAATGTTAAAAACAGAACATTAGGTCACCATACTGTGGTCAATTCAATTGCGGGAAATGTCCGCAATCTATTGCGCGCTCACGCTGCCCTTACGGTAGCCCCAAGATTGTACATTTTTTTTTGTGTGCGCCCCTATCAGGCTGCAAACAAAAATAAACAATTTTTTTGGCGTAATTGGGGAGAATTTGGTGTGCCGCTGCTGGCAATCAATGCCTGCAATTGAATTAACCCCATAATGTCCTTTCTTGGAGACTTCTTGAGGTTGATCGCAGTTTTGGAGTCTGATATCGGAATTTTTATAATTTATATTACAGAATGTTTCTTAATTTGAGCAACTACAGTAGATCGTTATTTACATGACAATGTAAAATGTGTAATGAGGATGCACTCGCAGTGTTTTGCAAAAAGATCAAATGTTTTGCAAAAACAGAATGTTTTTGTTGCAGTAGTGATTACTAATGTTTATTATACGCAGATTAATCTCTATATGGTATGGAAATGGTGTTTTGAGACCTTTTACTGAGTTTTCCTAATGGACACTCAAATTTAGACAACAGACGTCTCTGATTCTCGATGACGTAAGTGTTGAAATGTGTGTACTCTTGGCGGTGGTATGGCAGACTAAAAGTACACACCAACGGATCTTCTAAATCACAAGGCACCCAGTGATTAACCAGTGGGGTGGCATACTTAGCTAGCAGTAATGTGCATGTATAGCTGTACTCACAGTTGTGCATGTAACAGTCAATCGGCATGGATCGGAGCATACAGACCACCAGCCGGTGACTATATGCTGGTAGCGGTGCAGAATGCAAGTGAATAGCGTATGGAATGCAGTATGTCGCAGGGTCTCACTGAGCTAAGAGAAACACACCCGTCTCCTGCTGTGGTGCTCTAGTGACAAGATGCTACCGGCCATCTTGGTTAAGGATTTGTTACCTCCCTGTAGGAACATCATCAAGGCTGCACAATAGCGTTACCTCCAAGCTTCAACAATAAGAACATACTGTTTGTATAGGCACGAGGTCATATGGTATTAATATATGTCATGCGTTATAAAAGTGTCTCCACTTCCACTATGGGAGGAAGAGCAGAAGGAGACAACCATTATCACATAACTTCTTAAAACAATGATTCCATTTCCCAATATACTGTATACAGTTAGAGCTCGTTAGTGGTTCTGGAAACAGATAATATTCAATACTTTTCATTTTCACACAGATCCTCTGGAACCCAACCTTGAGCAATATTAGTGAATCCTTCTGAGTGGGAAAAATGGAGAGTAAGTATTATGCTACGAGAAGTCTTTATCTCTCTTTTGTACCAACTGCTCCAGGTCTACGATAATGGGTAAATGTCCATCTACCCCATGATTTAGGTGACGTCCGTAAGTTCAGCCAGCAGCTGAGTAACTTCAGAGATTCAGCCCTGAGGAGGATATACAAGTATGTCAGGAATGATCTGATCTACATTGCGGAGTCCTTGAATACTCAGTCCCTCCTGAGTGAGCTGAAAGCTCGGACTACACTTGAAGTGGAGGTATGAAAAACCTGTATCACGTACTGTATAATTTCCTATACTCATACAAAAAACTTTAAATTATATATAATTGAAAGACATCATAGTAGTTGACAGCATCCAGGAACATCAGCCACCAAAGCCTCCAAACCAGTGGTTCCAAAACTGGCTCCTCAATGCACCTAAACAGTCCAGGTTTTAAGGATATCCATGATTGAGCTAAAGTAAAATGAAATAAGTACTGTTAAGTCGCATGGATAATCCTTATAACCAGGGTGGCTTGAGGACCGAGTTTGGGAAGCACTGCTCCAACCCATCAAGACAAGTCCTACAGCTTCTAAAACAGATCCAAAGTAGGGTCAACCTTATTATGGGGAAACTATCTCGGCCACAGTGTCATGGTTATTCTTTGGTAATAAGGATTCAGATTGGCCACAGATTCATCTAATAGGCCCTACACACTGGCCGATTTTTGGAAAGATATGAACGATCTCGTTCATAAATGAACGAGAACTCGTTCATATCTTTCAGTGTGGAGACTTAAGCGATGAACGATGCGCGGCCCCGCGCTCGTTCATCGCTGGTCTCCCGTCGGCTGTGCATGCAGGCCAATATGGACGATCTCGTCCATATTTGCCTGCACTTCAATGCAGCCGCGTGACGGGGAAAGTGAAGAAACTTCACTCCCCCCGTCACTGCCCCCCCGCCGCCGGGTCGCTCGTCGGCCGTATCCGCCGTCGGGCAGCTCGGTGGCGGGTCGTCCAGTGAGTAGGGCCCTTAAGACGTAGGATATTTGTTCATTAAAAATGACATTATCCAAAGTTGCTTCATTCTCTTTAATGCTCTGAAGAAATGGTTCCAGCGTAGTTGTGTCCACAAAACTGCAGGTGAAGTCTTCTTCTTGTCCTAAGTAATAAACACTTCCATGTAAACCCGCTATTCCAATCTCACGGCAAAACAATGTCTGGAATTACATAGTTTGTGAGCCTACATAGGCTTCAACTATATATGTACTGTATGCATTGACCACGTTTGTGTTTTAGCGCTATGCACTAATGAGGAAAAACCTCGGTGCCTGCACGTTTTCGGTGAAATTGGTGGAAGACGTTTTAAACGGGGGAAGAGCAGCTGTGATAGGACTTTTGGAAAGTCTCTATGCTCTAAAGACTGGCTGCTCAGATCCTAATTTACTGGCGGTGCTGGAGGAAATCCGTCATGCAGGTAACATTGCTGTGTATTTATAATAATTTCTTTACAAAATCGACCTTGTACGTAGAGGTGTTCCAATCCAATATGAACGCCCGTATCTGATGAAATTGAATTTTGGTCTTATCTAAAACAGTGAGGTTGATTTCTGTTCCAACCATCATACTTCATATTTTAGATACTAGCTCGAGTTGAAAGTTTAAGTTTGAAGTCCGTGGTCACAGCTTACTGTTGGCAGACATTAATAATACTGTATAAACTTGCTTTAATGTATTTATTTTATAGTATTTTGTTTATGCGGAAGTAATTGATCTTCTTGATCTCCGTTTGTCAGAACGCCAACATAAATTAATGCATTCTCCTTTTCTCAACTTCGTAACGCGATCGTAAAATAATATATAAAATACAGATGAATTATACAGGGTATAAAGTATCCTGTGCTGTAGTTTATGGCCCAGCCACTGCGCCTTTCTTCTTCATCTGTACGTCCAAATGTACAAGGCCTGAGACACCCACTGTCAGCATCCATAGATGCTGAGTATTTAGGGCCTAGTTCAGACCTGATCGCAGCAGCATATTTGTTAGCTAATGGGCAAATCCATGTGCACTGCAGGTGGGGCAGATATAACACGTGCAGAGAGAGTTAGATTTGGGTGGGTTATATTGTTTCTGTGCAGGGTAAATACTGGCTGATTTATTTTTACACTGCAATTTAGATTTCAGTTTGAACACACTCCACCCAAATCTTACTCTCTGCACATGTTACATCTGCCCCACCTTCAGTGCACATGGTTTTGACCATTAGTTAACAAATTTGCTGCTGAAGTGCCTCAGGATTCTTGCAGGGGGGCCACGAATTGGTGGTCCTGGACCAGTTCAAATTATTTATGGTCAGTGTAACAGGCAAATCCAGTGCTGCTGGCTGTCATTCATAAAATATGTGGACAAACAAGTGCAAATCTTGTCCCTCACCACATAACTGAGCCTAAGGGTGACATCTAAACACAATTTACTTCATTTTACAATTCTTTCTAAATTTCTCAGTAGGAAACGTTTGGCCTAGGGGTGTCGCGAAAACAATTTTGATACTCTAGGGCGCCATTATTCAAAAAAGTTTGTGAACCACTGCTGTAAGCAACCGCTTCCAGTGACATACCTACACGTCTGTTTATCCACTTCCCTATTGCCTCCCAGCCAAATGCCACTCTCAAATTTCTATTAAATTTGTGCTGTAACTCTTTTACAAACAAAATCTGGATGCATGTATGGCGCAACTCTCACCACGCACTGATAAAAAAAACATGAATCCACTGCATCTGACATCACCTCTGTGTCCGGCTTGAGATCAGGCCCTATTAGTGTATAACAAGTCAACAAGGATTTTATGCAGTTACTTAAAGGAACAAGATCATAAGCCAAGAACCAATAAAATCGCCACAGAACTCCAAGATGACTAATTATGATATAAACAGTTACAGAAGAGGCATTGTACCTTTTAGAACGCTAACATTGTAATTATAAAACACCTGAAATAATAAATGACAGGGTAAATTCCTAGCAAATGAAAAAATGGAGTAAAAATGACCCCGGCAGCAATGATTTTTTTTCAGTGTTTGGTTACGTGATAGTCTTGATTACTTTTATTAAATATCACATACAGTATTACAGGATGGGTACTTAAAAATCGTTTAACAAAATCAGTGTGATCAATATAACAAATGCTACATCTCATAGGTGGACCAACCCAAGAGGTTCAAATTTAAACAGCGAAAATGTAGCAGGAGATGCTGCAGATGACTTTACACTTTTGCACTCCTCGGTCTCCTCCATATGTTATTCTGCAGGCGTCATGCCAACATGTTACATGAAGTGTGAATAGTGCTTGTCGGTGATGCTCTCATCCAGTGTTCTTGCTGTGTTTAGGTGACACTCTGGTACATCAGATCATGCTGGATGAACATGGTCACAACCTGAATCCTGAGCTGAGAGGTAATTAGTCCATTGATTTAAAGGTTCTACTTACCAGGCCTGGGGAGACTTCAGATGTTGCGTAACATTTCTGGTGGTGCAGGATCAACATTAGAGTTCGCCAAGTGGTAACAGATGACATTGGATGGTTGATGGTGACCTGTGGTGCAGTGAGATTTTGAGACTATGGGGGTACCAATCACGGTGTTTAGCTAATTAGGAAATTGGGTGAGCGGGCACTCTCTTACATTAGGTGCATTGGGTGAAGGTAAACCAGTTATGGTTATCACATTATGGTAATTGTTGTTTTTTGGCCAGACCACCATATTTACGGGTGCACCCCAAGCTTGTTGCCACCTTGGTTTAGTAACCTATAGCATGGCTATTAATTTTGATGTATATCTTTTTTTTTTCTTCTGTACAGTAAAGATAATGCAGCCACAATGCCAACTTCATGTTGATGATGATTGTCATAACTTTACTAGGCCACATATTTTCTGAGCCCACATTAATACACCGGGGTAAATTTACTAAGGTGGGAGTTTTTTTTAGAACTGGTGATGTTGCTTATAGCAACCAATCACATTCTATTTAACATTTATCTAGCTGCTTCTAGAAGATAATAAATAGAATCTGATTGGTTGCTATGGGCAACATCACCAGTTCTAAAAAAACTCCCACCTTACTAAATTTACCCCATTGCATTTTAGGTTGCGTGTATCTTAAAATACATTCGTAAAACCGGAATCTTGTGGAGCATATTTTTGTCCAACTCTAAAGCAGGTGCTGCCTTGCAAAATAGAAAGTAAAATACTCAAAAATAATATCTCGTAGATAATCCTGTGTCCTAAGCCACGAAAATCCATTGATGCATTTTGTTATCTTTTTTTTTTTTTTTCCAGACATCCTAGAACATCATAAACAACATCTGCTGGAGAAAACGCAAAACCTTGTGGAGAACAAGCCACCAGGGTCTATGCGGGGAGAACAAAGTTTCTACATTTCAGAACGTTTTGTTAACTTGATTGTTGTCTCGAATAATCAAGTCAGGCAACATTCTCAAAATGAGCTAATAAAGATTGGGGTAAAACATGAGCGATGCATGTATAAAACCAAGAGTGTTATGGAACATATTGATCCCAACAGACTGTTCCGCTGGTGTCATCGCTCAGGAAGAGTGCCCCGTACAGTGATGGTAAGAGGAGTCCCGGGAGTAGGGAAGACCACACTGATGCAGAAGTTTGTCTATGACTGGGTGATTGGAAAGCTCTATCAGAGATTTGCGTTCGTCTTTTTCTTCAAATTCCGTGAGCTCAACAGGCTGGATGAGGTCAGCTTGGAGTCCATGATCCTTCAACAATACCCGTATCTGCAGTGTCAGCTTGGCAACATCTTACAGGATCCAGAGAAGCTGCTTTTTATCTTTGATGGCTTAGACGAAAGTGTTCACCAAATGGATTTCAGAGCAAGCCAGCTGTGTCGTAATGTGAAACAGGTGGAAAACCTTGGTGCCATTGTGGTCAGTTTAGTGAAGCAATCTCTTCTGGAGGGCTGTTCCGTACTTATAACTAGTCGCCCAGCCAAATTGGCATCCACCGATACTAGTGTATTCCAGCGGGTTTCAGAAATCATGGGATTCTTCCCCAGGGAAAGAGAGATGTACTTTGAACAGTTCTTCAGAAACAAGGAACTGTCAGACAAGGCTTTTCATTATATTAGGGAGAATGACCTACTGTACACTTTCTGTTATATCCCATCCTACTGCTGGATTATCTGTACGGTACTATCAATGTGCCTCAAATCCCAGCCAGCAAATCAAGAGCAGCTGATGGTCTCCATGCCCAAAACAGTCACCCAACTCTTTGTGACTTTTGTTGCTAACATTTTGGCCAATCACAGTCAGGATAAAAGTGGTTACAAAAACCTATTGACTTCCATGGGTTGGATGGCAGAACATGGAGTAATGAGTCACCTCATTATATTTGATGACCGACACCTGGGATCGTTTCATGTAGATGCCTCCTCCCATCTCTTGTCAAGTTTTATGATGGAATCCAATGAACCTCCCAATGTGACCTTTTCTTTCCTACATCTCACCATCCAGGAGTTTCTTGCAGCTTTAGTCCATTACATTAACTGTTCTCCTGAAAAACTGCAGAAATCTCTCAATGAGGCCAAATCCCATGAAGATAATCGCGGTGAAATATTTCTTCGTTTCCTCTGCGGTCTTTCCGATATTTGCACTTGGTCCATTTTAAAGCCTTATTTGGGCGAGATGTGCACTCAAACTCCAAAGGTTGTCATCTCCTGGCTCAAGCAATCCATACTTGAAGTATGGAAGGTGGATGAGTACAAAGATGACAAGAGGCAGCTTCTCAACGTGTTTGTCTATCTCTTCGAGACACGGAACAAGGCTCTGGTGCTAGAATCCGTTGGGTCATACAAAAGTTTTGACTTCTCCTATGTCCACCTGACGCCTTTGGACTGCAGTGTTTTTCCGTTCATCCTTGAATCATGCATAGAGACAGAAAAACTTAATCTAGAGTCATGTAAAATTCAAAACGAGGGATTGGAAAGACTTTTACCTGGTCTGCACAATGTACAGGAGCTGAGGTATAAACTAACCTAACCAGGAATAATTGTTTCAATGATTTTTGCCCACCTGGGATATGTTTACAAACCTGGAGCAGGATTTCATGTTTTAAGATTATTATGTCATTTGGGTTGTTTTTTGTTGTTGTTGACATTCATTGTGTCGAAATTCATAATATTGACATGGCCATAATGTGGACCTGATTAGAATGTCGACAAAACAGTCCCAGTGGAGCAGAGCTTCTACGGGGAGTAGATTACCCCTATCCGTAACTCTCCTTATGTAGCCTAACCTCATCCCTCTCCTCGTGCAGCCTAACCCTAATGTCGGCATTGTACAGCATGCCGTTATTTCTTATGTCGATATTACGAACGTGATGAAATTTCAAAATCATAACTGTCGTCATTGCGGTGTAGACATTGTGACTATCAGCATGGGGCGCTACGGATGGTGTAATGGTTTGCATTACTGCTTCACAGCACTGAGGTTATGGGTTTGATTCCAACCACGACCCTAACTGTGTGGAGTTTGTATATTCTCCCCGTGCTTGCGTGGGTTTCCTCCGGTTATTCCAGTTTCCTTGCACAATACAAATATATTCTGGTAGGTTTTTTTGGCGTCCAACAAAAATGAACCCTAGTGTGTAATTGTAGATGGGCCAAGTGGTTCTTATCTGCTGCCAAATTGGATGTTATTATACAGAATATAGAAAATTATTAATTAATAAGATGTACAGAACAGTAAATTCAGATTTAATTTCATTTCTAACTCTCAATCTCAATGTGACTCTCTCTCGCCATAGTAGAATATGACAATCACTTTTTCTTTGTGCAGCCTTCGTGACAACAATCTAACGGATGGCGCTGTCCAGTTTATATCTTCTACATTAAGTCGTCCTAACTGTAAGGTCCAGAAACTCTGGTACGTCGTCATTTTCAGCTCTGGCTGTGATGTTAAAGGTAACCCACTGGAGCCGCTGAAATCAGAAGCTCCTAAGGGGACCAACTCACTTAGTGGCCAGGCTGCGGGCATTCTTTTGCACTGGATGGGTGCCACCTAGAGTATTATGGGGTGATCTACGTACTGAGCTCTGGAGAGAGATAAAGTGGATGGAGATAAAGTACCAGCCAATCAGCTCCTGTCATTTTTCAAATACAGCCTGTAACATGGCAGTTAGGAGCTGATTGGCTGGTACTTTATCTTCATCCACTTTATCTCTCTCCAAGGCTTAGTACATCATACCTCCCAACATGATCCTCTCCAGGAGGGACACAATGCTCTGCTTCTGGACTTCCCTCTTAATTTATGATTGCCAGTACCTGTGTTGAACAGGTGAATGGATAAGAAATGTGTTTCACCACAGCTGCTAGCAATCATACATTTAGAGAAAAGTACAGGAGCAGAGCATTTTGTCCCTCCTGGAGAGGGTCATGTTGGGAGGTATGGTACATAGACGCATATGTTTTGCACTATTATTTTGTATTATATGTTTTAATAAATGTTGAATTTATGTTGGATATTCACTGTGATTGGACAGTGCACCATATGCATTTGTTGTAGTGCAAAAAGGCATATCTATTTAGAGCAGGGCTGGCCAAACCGGTCCTCGAGATCTACCAACAGTTCATGTTTTCCAGGCCTCCTGGAGATCTGTAGAATTGTCAGTTAGGAATGAATGCAGCACATCTTAATTAGTAATGACTACACCTGTGCACCAGCTAGGAGGTCTGGAAAATGTGTACTGTTGGTAGATCTCGAGGACTGGTTTGGCCAGCCCTGATTTAGAGTGTAGGAGGTTGCTACTGGGGACAGTATTATGTTTTGTAGTACTTGGGGAATTATTATTTGCTGTTAATACATAGGTGGGGGGGGGGGCGACGACACTCAATTTAATTTAATACAGGCAGCCACAGCACTACTATTTATCGTATGTGTAACAGGGACACTGCTAGTTTCTCATTTTACACCAGTGGTACTACTTCATTTATTACAGGGGCAATAAAAATTTTTATACGACGGTGCACCATTTATGTTTCCATTGTGTGGACAACACTTGTAGCGCACTCTGCGATATGACTACACGGCAGTCTGCGGCTTCTCTCTTGGAGGGGCGCCATATATTCACCTCGCCCTTTTTTTTTTTTTTTACCAATAATGAGGGCTGTTTGCCGCTGCTGATTACAGGGATGGATCTTTATGCTCCCCATTTGCAAAAATCGGGATAACAGTTTCAGGTCAGGTGGATTATGATTGATCCACTTCGTTGGGCACTTTAGCCTGTGGCTAAATCACACAGATTGCAAACCCCACATCAATGTGCATGAAAACAGATTTGAGGAGACTGCTCTTTAATTATATCAGGCCTTAAGTCATATTATATATATATATATATATATATATATATATATATATATATAATGTTCTGCTCTCCATTTACAGCCTGAGTGACAATCTCCTGACAGACGCTTCCTGCTCCCGGTTGGCATCTGCAATAGGTAAAAACCAGTCCCTGAAGAGCCTGGACCTGTCTTATAACAACCTAGAGGGCCCTCACTTCAGTGACCTGATGGCAGCTCTGTCCAGTGCGACATGTAGGATAGAGGAATTAATGTGAGTATTACAGGATGGAAGTGATAAATGGCGGCTGTATGTATTTCACCTACTGTATATGGGAAGATGACATGTTGCATATGGTTAGAGGTTGTGAGGTCCTTGTACAAACTGTAGATCTCAGTATCTTGAATATATCCCCCCTTTTGATCCCCCCCAGCTATAACCTGCTTCGACTCAGGTTATTGCCGGGTTAACCTGGTTCATGGTTCAGTGTGAAAAAGGTCATAAAAAATAACCCAGGTCCAGTTTATCCAACATGGGTAGATTGCAGGGTTGGTTCTGGGATGGACCCTGGTCAAGAGGTAGTAGGGATGACCATCAATGGTTCAAACCTATCAATGGTCTCCAACTGGTGTCAAATAGGTTGACCACTGATGGTGAAGAATTGAATGGTTTCCTGCCATCGGTGGTTGCCGTGGAGTCGATGGTCCCACCTACACCACCACACAGTGCAGCACAGTGTGTAACAGCAGAGGGGGAAGTAGGGCTGCTGACTGATAGCTGAGCCTGTCAAATCAGATATACAGTAGAGCGCGATGGGACATCAGCATCCCGGCACACTGTATTGGTGAGTGACACACGTCCAGTGTGCCGGGATCCTGCACTAGACTCCTCCCCTGGGTCCCGCCCCCAAGTCGGACCTTACCTGCATGAACATTATTTATAATTATAGCAGGTCGTGTACCACCGATGGTTAGCAGGTCGTGTACCACCGATGGTTAGCAGGCCGTGTACCACCAATGGTTAGCAGGCCGTGTACCACCGATGGTTAGCAGGTCGTGTACCACCGATGGTTAGCAGGTCGTGTACCACCGTTGGTTAGCAGGCCGTGTACCACCGATGGTTAGCAGGCCGTGTACCACCGTTGGTTAGCAGGTCGTCTCTATGAGAGTCATTCATACTGTAGACATTGGTGCTATGGTGAATAAAATAATCTGTTGTATTGTTTGGTTTTGTTTTGGCTTTTCTTCTAGTTTGATTCGTAGCGGCCTGACGGGCGGCTCATGTTGTCACTTGGCGTCTGGGCTAAGCCACAGCCAGACTCTCCGGAAACTTGACCTGACCGATAACCGACTTGAGGGTCCTCACTTCAGTGATTTCTTGTCAGCTCTGTCCAGTCCAACATGCGGGATAGAAGAGTTAATGTGAGTAGATAGAACAGGTTTTTGGGATAGGAGGTTGCAAGCAATTTATATTTTGCGATGCAGCTGTTCATGATCCGCAACCGCTCATGGTGAAAATGTCACCACAGAGTGTGTGTACGCACAATTGTGCTGCTGCGATTGGGAAAGACGGTAGCAGGAATGTTGTGGAGTGGGCGAACCAGGACCGGTGACTGGGCAGTGGCTTGTAGCGCACACAGAAATGGCCCATTCAGTGGGCATGTTATTGGAATGTCGGAGGGGGGGGGGGGGGGCGTGTCAGTGCAAGCAGCTGCGTCCCCAGACACACAGCCACATGCATAGGAGGCCGTGGTCAGATGGAGACACTGTACCTGCCACAGGGGCTGGTGCAGTTTTCAGTGCTGCTACTGTTGTCGACGTATAAGGACGCACCAGTCGGTATTACAGCATCCACGGACCATAATAGTGGGTATCTCAGCCCTTGCGCATTTAGCGGCAATTATGTACACAAGGGGCGGAGCTTGTTACATAAACTCACAGACGGACGACCGCCAATAGGCGCTGTATCAGAGTTACAGTAGGTCTCTTTAATGTTAAAGAATGAGAGATGCAGGAATAAAAATATATTGTAATACAGGAACCCATCAGAGCCCACGGTACCCAGGGTGGGAGCATAGACTGAGTTATGGAGGATTCAGTTCCAATTATCACTTTTTAGTTTGGCTCTGATTATTCCGTTTCCTTATAATCTACGTATCTCCATTCCTAACCCATAATTAAGTTCTCACAGAAAACCTTAATGCTTTTCCAAAAATAGAAAATACAGTGAACCTCCTTCAAAGCTGGACTTAAAAGTTAGTTACTGGGGTTTTTTTTGTTGCTTGTAACCGTTTTTTATTTTATTTTTAGCTCGCTTTTTCGCCATGTGCATCTTTTTTTTCAGGCAACTTGCGTTTGTGATATTTTATGATAAGGGGGCATGGCCGGAGGCTAGAGGGCGCAAGTACATGCGGCCAAAGTACAGTGAACCCGTTATGTTGGCGTGTTAACGCTAACTGCGGCCAAGATTGGTAGCGAAAAGTCACATGTGTGCATCCTTGGAAGGACTGGACATACGGGTGCTGAAACCCTGGTGCAAGTTGTGAGATGATGGTGATGATAACTGTAGGCCACATTTGGTTTGTCCTAAGCGTGTAAGTCATACCCTTTAAAGCATATGACGTTAAAGTGCTGCAACTGTGATTAAAGGCCAGATTACAGTGTACTGGTACCCGTTTTAGAAAAATGAAGTATACTTACTAGCCTGTTTGTGGAGGGAAGCTGCCCATCTGTTTATTAGTCTTATTTGTAAAATAAACAAAATTAATACTTTGCATTTGCGCTTTTGTTTGATTAGAATGTTGCACGCTCCAACTAACATCATCTGCACCCTACCTGGCCATGTTCTGTAATGCGTATGACTTGTGTACTGTCATTTATATCCTCTTTGGACCCGCAGTGAAGCCACACCTTCTATGGCACACCTGGTGCACCTGCCCCTGTTACTTACATAGGGAGGGAGCCGTATTTGCTGCCTGTGTAGAGCTGATGGCATTTTACTTCTACGGTCAGCTCAGAATTACTCAAAAAATTGAACCTTTTCCTCCAGACACATTTTACATTTGGGTCCAACTCCAAGTGAGGTTCATTAGGTTATAATGGGGCATTGGAGGAAGGGTATCCAGGAGAACCCGTCTAGCTGAATAAGTGCATTGTCTTCCTATGTCTTCAGCCAAGGTTCTTCTGTAGGGTTCCAATACTACTTATGTGTGTCAGAATCAGCTACAAAGACATGGTCTGGGGGTCTATGTACTAACATTGGATGGGGGTAAAGTACCAACCAACAAGCTCCTAACAGTCATTTTTCATACCCAGCTTGCAACATGGCAGTTACAAGCTGATTGGCTGGTACGTATCTCCATCCAAAGCTTAGTAAATAGACCCCTAATTCCTAGAGAGGTTTGGTATATTATTCATTTACTTTTCTAATTATTGCATGTTTCCCCTACAGTTTGAATTGTAATGGCAGACTGATGGAGAGTTCCTCTGTTCAGCTGGCATCAGTATTGAGTCACAGCCAGTCCCTGAGGACACTGAACCTGGTTGGAAGCTATCTTGTCGGTCCTCTCTTCAGTGACTTGATGACAGCGGTGTCCAGTCCAACCTGCAAGATAGAGGAACTAATGTGAGTATAACAGAACTATAATAGTGATGTATATGTGGATTATATATCTCACATCGTTAGTGGCAGGGGTGGAGAGAGGGGGTGGGGTAGGTGCAGAACAGCCGGGTCCTGGTCAGCTTGAGAGGTGGAGCAGTGACCCCCATTCTGTATTTCAGGGAAATGTATGCAGGGATGGGGTATAGCCACGCCTACACATGTGAGCATGCCCCCAAGGGCCAGCAACAGAAATCTTGGGGCCTGGGTAAAGTAGTATCTCTGGGGCCCAGGCCAGGCAACAGGGGGGACAAAGAGGACACCTGTACAGGGCCCCTAGATTCAGGGGGCCCCCAAGGATCATGGGGGGGGGGGGGGGAGGAACGGGGCTGCAATGCCTAAAAATGCTTTTTAAAGTGTTCCCTCAAATAAAAAAAAATAAAAAAACCGACAGGCTGAAGCAACTAAAAAAACGGGTGTAATTATGTGTACGCACAACTGTACATAACCTGCAGCCTATGTGCGGATGCCACGTTGCCACCCAGTGACCCCCATTCAGCCGCCAGTTGAGTTCCATGCAACACGGCATTACCCATGTTTGCAGGTGTTGCCTAAGAGGTCTTGGATGCACCTCCAGAGAGATGAAAAGGACACGGCCACGTTTTGGCCTCCCCTGGAGGTGGTGGCTTGGGTAATTAGGTGCTTTTTCAGAGTCCGCCTCAGCCAAGGTTCTTATCATATCATGTGCTGAGATAATACTGTGGGAGCCGTCCTGTCCTAGGCTGGGGGCATAACAAGAATTTACCAGCTGGCACAGTGTATTCACTAAAGCGAGGAGTCCTCGCTCCATGCCCCAGACCACATGGCAGGGGAGAAATGGGGGCATATTATTTACCATGATATCTATGCCTCTGTGCCTCCTCTACCATCTTATACCAAGTGGAAGCGTTACTACATACATAAAGATTGGGCACCATTAATGTGATCTCTGCCCATGGCATTACAGGTGATAGTGACACAGATAAACTATTGATTTGTATAACAGTCTGTACTCTGTACCGCTCTTGTTTCCCTGTTACAGTGTGAGAGATAACAGCTTGGCAGATGGTTCCTGTTCCCAGCTGGCAGCGGCAGTACGTAATAACCGGTCTCTCAGGACACTGGACTTGTCTTATAATAACCTGGCTGGTCCTCACTTCTGTGACTTGATAACAGCTCTGTCCAGTCCAACATGCCGGATAGAGGTGTTACTGTGAGTATGACGGACCCGCTGTACTGTGTGTGGAACTGGTTAGTGTATGGGAGAGGTGCATCAAGGCTTGGAGAGAGCTAAAGTGGAGACGTTGTCTAAAGCAACCAATCAGCTCCTAAGTGTCATGGCGTACACTGTGCTAGATAAATGAGTTATATGCTGATCAGCTGCTCCACTTGATCTCTCTCCAAGGCTTGATACACCTCCCCCTTGGGTCACGTATGCTTAGAGAAGTGACATGAGGCGTATTTATCATGATAAGCTGACATATTTGTCATGAAACATAGAGATGATGTACAGTAAAGTAAAAAAAGTATCAGATGATTGTAATTTACTCCCCATGAGATCTTCCCACTGTGTGTTCCTATATATTATATAGATATACATTATGCTATGTATATATAGATATACACTATGTCCTCACTAGGGCCACCCACTTGGGATATATTGGTAGTCACTCCTGCACCTCCAAGACCCACAGATCTTAAGTATATTTGAAGGGTTGGGTAGGGTTTACCGGCGGTTTCCGGTTGCCGGCATATTGGTTGATAGGGATTCAGGCGTCGGCATGCTTGCCCAGCGGTAACATGACTTCATCCCTATTTGAATCGTGCTATTAAATATGGCAGTGTGTAATTATACCAGCTCTAATATATATATATATATATATATATACATATACACATACATACATACATACACATATATATATAATTTTGCAAACATAAATGCTTGTCCTAGGTCACAGACTCCTAAGGGTCTCTCGCTATTACGGTGGGTCTGGCACTAGTGACGCTCTCCAGATGCGGTGACACACGCACAACAGAGATCAGGAACCACACCTGTAGCATATGGCTGTATCCTCAAGGGACTGATGGTAATGGGACTCTATCCTGTAGACCACTTGAGGACAAGCCCTCCTGTATGTTGTTCTAACGCTATTCCCCAGAGCAGGGTAATCTTAATAGCATTGTAGGCCCTGGGCACAGCAATGTTCTGTGGCCCCTACCCACCCATTGACGGGAATAAATGTAAAAAGAAAAACCATGACGTACCCTCCTGCGATCCTGTGCTGTCTCTCCACGTTTCCATACAGTGAATGGCTGTCAGCACTTTAATTGGTGGATAGCTTCAATCAATCAATCAATCAATCAATCAATCAATCAGCAAATTGACAGCCATTCACTGTCTGACTGCAGGCTGGGAAGCAGGTAGACAATGGTGCATTCTGATTGGTTGATAGCTCCAGCTATCCACCAATCAGTGTGTCGACAGATATTTAGAGCGGCCAGGCAGCATTCTCTACCTGCTTCCCAAGAAGCTCCAGAGGCAACAGCACAGGGGGCAGATGGATGCCCACCTCTTCTCGAAGGCCTCTACAATTGTGGGGCCCTTGGCAGCTGCCTAGTATGCCATACATTAAAATGGCCCTGGCCCAGAGGAAGACATCCTAATTGGTCTGCTTAGATGTGCAGCAAGGATTAGGCCATTTGGGTTGCTTTATCAAAAACAGGTGTTTTTGGATGCCCACCTCTTCTCGAAGGCCTCTACAATTGTGGGGCCCTTGGCAGCTGCCTAGTATGCCATACATTAAGATGGCCCTGCCCCAGAGGAAGACATCCTAATTGGTCTGCTTAGATGTGCAGCAAGGATTAGGCCATTTGGGTTGCTTTATCAAAAACAGGTGTGTGTCAGCCCGTTTTTGAGGCAAGCTGAGCTCAGTGTCTGCATCTTCTGACACATTTATTGGCCTCGTCAGCGGAGATGAGGCGCCCATTCTGGGCATCCTTAAGTTCTGATGGGCAATGCTGTGACCGTTGTCGCAGTGGTGAAATGGTGCTGCGTCTTTTGATGCAGCACTTGGATCTGGAATGCTGGTAGTGAGCGTCTTTTGATGCAGCACTTGGATCTGGAATGCTGGTAGTGGGCATCTTTTGATGCAGCACTTGGATCTGGAATGCTGGTAGTGGGTGTCTTTTGATGCAGCACTTGGATCTGGAATGCTGGTAGTGGGCGTCTTTGCACTTGGATCTGGAATGCTGGTAGTGGGCGTCTTTGCACTTGGATCTGGAATGCTGGTAGTGGGCGTATTTTGATGCAGCACTTGGATCTGGAATGCTGGTAGTGGGTGTCTTTTGATGCAGCACTTGGATCTGGAATGCTGGTAGTGGGTGTCTTTTGATGCAGCACTTGGATCTGGAATGCTGGTAGTGGGTGTCTTTTGATGCAGCACTTGGATCTGGAATGCTGGTAGTGGGTGTCTTTTGATGCAGCACTTGGATCTGGAATGCTGGTAGTGGGTGTCTTTTGATGCAGCACTTGGATCTGGAATGCTGGTAGTGGACGTCTTTTGATGCAGCACTTGGATCTGGAATGCTGGTAGTGGGTGTCTTTTGATGCAGCACTTGGATCTGGATTGCTGGTAGTGGGCGTCTTTTGATGCAGCACTTGGATCTGGAATGCTGGTAGTGGGTGTCTTTTGATGCAGCACTTGGATCTGGAATGCTGGTAGTGGGTGTCTTTTGATGCAGCACTTGGATCTGGAATGCTGGTAGTGGACGTCTTTTGATGCAGCACTTGGATCTGGAATGCTGGTAGTGGGTGTCTTTTGATGCAGCACTTGGATCTGGAATGCTGGTAGTGGGTGTCTTTTGATGCAGCACTTGGATCTGGAATGCTGGTAGTGGACGTCTTTTGATGCAGCACTTGGATCTGGAATGCTGGTAGTGGGTGTCTTTTGATGCAGCACTTGGATCTGGATTGCTGGTAGTGGGCGTCTTTTGATGCAGCACTTGGATCTGGAATGCTGGTAGTGGGTGTCTTTTGATGCAGCACTTGGATCTGGAATGCTGGTAGTGGGTGTCTTTTGATGCAGCACTTGGATCTGGAATGCTGGTAGTGGACGTCTTTTGATGCAGCACTTGGATCTGGAATGCTGGTAGTGGGTGTCTTTTGATGCAGCACTTGGATCTGGAATGCTGGTAGTGGGTGTCTTTTGATGCAGCACTTGGATCTGGAATGCTGGTAGTGGACGTCTTTTGATGCAGCACTTGGATCTGGAATGCTGGTAGTGGGTGTCTTTTGATGCAGCACTTGGATCTGGATTGCTGGTAGTGGGCGTCTTTTGATGCAGCACTTGGATCTGGAATGCTGGTAGTGGGTGTCTTTTGATGCAGCACTTGGATCTGGAATGCTGGTAGTGGGTGTCTTTTGATGCAGCACTTGGATCTGGAATGCTGGTAGTGGGCGTCTTTTGATGCAGCACTTGGATCTGGAATGCTGGTAGTGGACGTCTTTTTCCCTCATACACCTCCTGCTGCAGCATTAGCATATTTACTTTAGCGTCCATGTCTGATAGAGATAACGGCAAAGTTGGGTGGATCAATTTGGTGTCTCGGCCGTACATAAAACTCCAAAAAGCAATGGTACGCGTGGACAAATTTCAGTTCAAATGTAATCTGTGATTAAAGTAGTGTTCAGAGTTTAATTAAAACCTTTTCTTTATTTAAAATACTTTTATAGTAATAATCAATGATATAGGGGTCAATTCAGTAAGGTTAGTGGATGCTGCTAATCAGCAGAATTTGCTAACGATTAGCACGCATGCTAGGGGGCCGCCCAGCGCTGGACAAGGCCACCCAGCATGCTGACCGGCGCCTCCCCCCCTACTTCCAGCAGAAATTGCGAACTGCACGCAATTTCTGCTTGTTAGCAGAAATTAAGGATGACTCCCGGCGCCATTTTTGCTGCCGCAGCAGCCGCGTGTGACATCATGCAGCCGCACCCCCGACACCCCCCGGTTTGCGCGTACCAGCACACCGTTTGGGCTGGCACTCCCCCGCAATGCTCCGTTTCCACCCAGAAAACGGAGCGTTGCCGCCCCCCTCCCGCCCCGTGACTGCCTCTACCTGATTGACAGGCAGAGGCAATTGTAATTTCTGCGGGGGGCCGCAGAAATTGCGGGCGCATGCACAGTAGGGCCTGCTGCGCATGCGCCCGCGGCCCCTCAGCAAAAATTCCGCACGAATCGCTACTTGCGATTCATACTGAATTTGCCCCACAATTTAATTTATTGTTTTGATCGTGTTTAAAAAATATTGTGCAAACAACACTAACGTTCAGGCAAACAGCAAATGCTCGCCGCAGATTTGAAACTGCCAATTTGTGGCGAACAGATGAAATTCGATCGAATTTTGTTCCAATTTTTTAGCATTTCTGCTTTATTCTTTATGATCCTTCTAATACCATATGGTCTAATATTTTCTGTCACATTTTAAATTCTTAAGGAGCGCAAGATTTCGTTGTTAGGTGGACTGGATCTCTATTCGCGTCAGGAGCGCAAACGGTGAGATTTTGCATACAGGGGTGTATTAGGTGAGAAGGGGGGCCTGTGTGCAGTCTCCGCCTGGGCCCCCTCCTCTCTCCCCTCTTACCAACAGCATAGTCGAGGGGCCCGCATTCACAGCACACACTGCACCCATTATATGTAAGCCATTGAGTGCATGCGTAGTGAATTTATGCTTTCTTGCATCTCTCTCTCTCTCAAATCAGGGATTAGAAGCTTGTACAGCATTGTATCTTTTATAAGTAGAACTTACCAGGAACTATTAGCTGAAACATGGAACTCTTTCTATCCATCTTCCACAGGCTGGAGAAGATCGGGGTGACAGATAAGTACGCCCCGATATTGGCGTCACTGGGTAACAGCAAGAGTCTCACCCATTTGGACCTGAACCGTAATAATAGCTCAGATGATGTGTCCATCCTTATCAGGGAACAAATTCTGAGGTCACACAGCCTGAAGGAGCTCAAGTAGGTTCTATAGAAAAGATGTCTGCTATTCACTAACAGGTGCTATTTGCCTTATCTAGAGGCTCTGCTGATGTCAGGTGTACTGGAGCAATTTCTTGGCACTGTGCATGCACCTAATGCACCGCACATGCATCCCAACTGTTGTTATAAAGAGTTGCAGTGGTAATTTCAGGCCCACACAGGTAGAGGTGGGTTGAATATGTAGAATATGCTACCTGCACAAGTCTCACAGCAGAGGAAGGTCACAGAAAATGATGAACTCTGTCCTTGCGCCGTTCCTCAAATTCCAAGCCCTGACTCCATTATCTAGAAAACTATTCCAAACAACATCCCATGGTTTATTGCCTATCTTAGCCAATTTCTGCTGACCAAACATTCTACGTTCTCTAGAAAGACCTGCTCTAGAGACTGCTCTGGAGACATTTTTTTAAACTTCAGCTAACATCTGCTGATCTTTCCTTTTTCTTACTTCCAGATTCTCATTTAAAACATTTACCCGAGGAGAAGCTGGATCTGGAAATTTAGGGGAATGGATGGTGGATGGAGTATTACTCCTAAGTTAGCGTGTCTTCTAATGGTGTATGGGGTTTACCATTAATCGTCATCATCAGAATTCCGATTGCCACAATGTTCTACTTGCTTACAGGCCGCACTCATAGACTTAGATCCATGGTGGCTTCCAAGTAACTACTGCAATCAAGACTTCAGGAAAACTACTATCCTTTTGGCAACCAAAGTATGGTGGAAGACTAAAGATGGAACCTTGTGGAGGACAAAAGATAGACCCTGTCTGATGTCAGATGGTGTACCGTTCTACTGTTGAAATGGACATGTGGAAATGTGAGGTCCAACCCGTGATATATCTCTGGACCACATCTCTGGGATAGAGCTTTATTTCGTATAATTTGTCCTCTGAAGTTGTTCTCGCCTGCTAGGGACGGACATATTACCCAGGGAAATGGCAATCGCCCTCTATTAATAAGAGGGAACTGAATTGTGAATATTAGCAGTGCTCCGATATTAGAGGACATCGTATAGACTGTGTACATGATACGTATTCTATAACCAACATTATTTATTGTCATACGCCTGAGCGTCTCAGCTTGTTATAAATATGTGATATTTTTTTTTTACATTTGTTTTTCTTTTAGTTTGGGATGGATAGGGCTACCTTACATAAAAACAAAGACGTAAAACAATGATGAAGGTCATCTAGGTTATAAGTAAGCTAATGGAAATATACTGAGGGTTGCGTTATGTAAGCGGAGATATGAATGTCACTCCATAATGGAGTAGTGACCCAGGAACATGGTTTATTGGTTGTACAGGGTATTCAGCATATACATAGAGAACACTGTATACATGGAGCAGGAACATATCAGAGGTATGTGTACAGCATAGATATGAGGCACATCTGCACGTCTGCAGTTAGACCTAGAGCCGCTATGGAGGTGCCGAGCAGTGCTGCACATGCGCAGGACAGCGGAGCACACCGATGAGGTCACTGCGACTCGCCACATACACAGAGCACTCAGGGGCAGATATACTACATTAGAAACATTAAGTTATTACGCCACCTCCAATAAACAGGCCTGGCCAACCCGTGGCTCTCCAGCTGTTGTGAAACTGAACCTCCCAGCATGCCTTGCCACAGTTTTGGCATTCCCTAAGAGCAAAACTATGGCAGGGCATGCTGGGATTTGTGTCACTACAACTGGTGAACCACAGGTTGGCCTGGCCTGAAACAGGGGATGGGATTGCCTCCGTTCTGTGGGAGCGCCGAGGCCAGGGTTTACATCTTCTGACAGAGTTTACCTCGTCTCTTGGTTGGAGCTGTGGTGGCACCTCAGGGGGGTGCAGCCAGCCGATGGGATGCCGGCTGTCCATATCCCGACAGCGGCAAGGCAAATTGACTGCAGCCTGTAAATACACTTTGTAAAATAGCTGAACATCAGTAATAGCTCTAAATGTAGTGGTTTAATACATATTGGGCGGGATGCATCAATCAGCATCCCGCCAATCACTACGTTCATATCAGCATTTACTGTACGCATGAATAAATTCACAAAGGGCCGCTCTTGCGGTAAGAACTGGCCTTTGTAATGATAGTACTTCTGTGTTTATGACCCAGAGTCATAAACACAGAAACGTGTTTGGCCGCATTTTTAGGCTTAGTGCATCTGGTGTCCTGTTTCTGGGCAGAGCTTAGGAGAAGATGCTGGATGTAAATATCTTTCTTTTTCTTACTTTTTGTTTTCCTATAACCCTAAAGAAACACACAATTTCCTGTAGCCTGTGCGTCACACCTGCAGGACACCTGTGTGCTCTGTAACAGGGTCATCCTCTACTCATGGCGTTTCGTGCAGTCACAGACCTCTGTAGGGGACATTGGTAGGTTCAATCACTTTGGTCACTGAGGCCTCTGAGAAAACGTCTCACTTTCATCAGATGTTTATTTCGGGACACATTATTATACTGTAGCAGCAGGTCACTATGTTAGTTACAGCAATTTCATTGCATACAGATGTGTGCTCCTACACAGTCACTTCAGTCTCGCCATACAACCGCTCTCAGTGCATCTGGTCCCATGTGACTTGGCCTCGCCAATCATCTTTCGTGCTCAGAATGTGCATCTTATTCGCATACATAAAACAACTGCGAGCGACCAAAAAAAACGGTAACCGGAACGTGTCGTCCACTCTGCTGTTCTTCAGTCATGGTTCCTATATGTTCAGTAAATGTCAACCGATAGGCCCGGCTTGTGATCCTGCAGCTTTTCCAGCTTTTCCCTTATTTCCCAGGGCACAGTGTGATAACAATGGATGCTAGATGTGAGGGAACAGTCAGATGTGAGAGAACAGACATAGATACTGCAGGAAAAATCAATGAGCTCCAACTTCAGTGTAATCCCTTGCTTAGAATAGACTATATTTATATAACCCTACAGGTTAGAAAGGAAGGAATTCCCTGACATTTGTACAGTTGTCAGAAAAGTCCTCCGTCTGGGTATTGTGGGTATAGATACGTATTGTATTGTCCTTTGTAAATTATGCAGAGTGTTTAATCATTCAATGGTCATCCCGACTGTATCCCTCACTGGTTCGTGGGCCAATCAGAACCTTGGGGCAGAGCTTCATGAGTGCATTGGGGGCGGTGCTGGGCTCTGTGTCCCGGCACCAACTGGTTGGGGTTTTTTGTACCATCGATGGTGGGACACCACTGTTTCTTTGCCATCAATAATAGCAAAACTATCTAATATTGCAACCGTCAATGGTAGATGTCCAACCCTACAATAAGGGGTCAATTAAATTAGGAGCAAGGGGGCGAGTAGCCATTGCAAGAGCATAGAAACGGCAGCAGAACTCGCAAACCAATCTCGCCCCAGGATCATGGATTGCGGCATAATGGTATATAGCCGCAATTATGAGCACATAGTCACTCATAATTGAATTGAGCCCTAAGATGAGTAGCATTAACCCTGTCTGCAGCCACCACCGTTCCAGGGGCTGTTTCCACTTTGACAGTCCTTCGACCTAGGCTAGAACACCCTTTTTTTAAGGGATGGAGGAAGGGAGAAAGTTTAAACGGTACAGAGATGAGAATGGAACATGGTCTGAAGAATACACCTCAGGGCAGGACACGGGGGAAGCTGTGTGATCAGTGAGCCGGATAAGATCTAGGACTATATAACCCCTGCGTCAGACACCACATCACTTCTGCACAATCACTGGCCGGTCTTTGTGGTACCTACCTGATCTCTTTCAGGCTGGGTGACCTCAGTATTAGCTCCTCGATGTGACAGGCGTCAGCCTCTGAAAATCTATTACTACCCAGGTCTAGTTTCCTGAGCTTTGTGGGATTACTCAGTGATACTAGTAATGGAAACTGTTCATTTTCCCAAAAACACTCTCGGATCCTGCCGGAGAATAAGGAAATGTAGGTAAGATATAACACAATGACAAAGCTATCCCTCAACACGTACAAATAATATCACAAAAGAACTGGTACTAACAAGGGGTCCCCTGAAATGCAGTTGGCACCCTCAGTATCCTCCATAATCCCACCCCAACTTTGGAGTAAATTTACTAAAGCGTCTAAAATAGAGAATTGGTGATGTTGCCCATAGTAACGAATCAGGTCCTGTCTATAATTTTCTAAAATGCAATAGAGAAATGATATACAGCATATGATTGGTTGCTATGGGCAACATCACCAATTCTCTGTTTTAGAAGCTTTAGTAAATTGACTCTTTTGTTGGGAATGTGTATGCCGTGAGCAGAGTACTGTGCACACCAGTGGTTAGTATACAGGCATAGACCAGTCCAGTGACTCAACCAGGCTTTGTGGTTTATTGGCTCAAGTGAATGTACAGCTGTACTCACTGTTACACCTGTTGGATGAGTGGTGGAGTGGGGCCTGTAGCGGAGCAGGCCCTGTAGGCAGCTCACCAGTCAGTGACTGTCTTCTCAAAAGGTAGCAGTACAGCGGTTACAGCAGGATGAAGTCACAGGTCTCAGGAGGAAGACGTCCAACCTCCACCATGTCGCTCATACACAGTAACATGATAGCACCGTGCAGGTGCACATACACTATCAGCAAACATACTTAAGGAATGAAGTTCCCAGAGAGGAGCCATTTTGTTGGAGGCTGTGCAGTAGCACACTCTACTTTGGTCAATCCTTTGTATCTCAAGAGTTGGGGAACATGATGCACAGTGGCTAACATTGTACAGGGGGCCTGGGTAAGATTCTAACCAGGGCCTACACCATGCGGAATTTGCGTGTGCTTTGACTGGTTTCCTTCTAAGACCCTACATTAACTGCCTACTGACAAAAAAGATTTGTTGTCTTGTTTCAATTCAAATGATTGATATTAATAGTATTTAAGTGGATCAGAACACATATTGTGCACCAGACGCAGCCAAAATGTGCAGCAGCCGTTGGTAGATTGCGACCAACTTTATAACAGGTTACCTGTAATAAGTCTCTGACGGCTTGAGAGGCCTCAGAAGATCCGTTCCCAGTATTGCAAATGTCAGGAGTCTGTTGCACCGCAGTCCACTTGGATCCAGTCTGATCTGGAGAGTGGCGGTGTACAGCCAGCGGGAAGCAAGCGCCCGCCCAGCGTGTTTGAAGACTTGTCAGGTAAGTTCTGTTCTCTGGGGCTAGCTGCACAGGGGAGGAAGGGGGTGTGTGGATTCTGCATGGGCGGAGGGGGCTCTTCTGCTCCGGAGGAGGAGGGGTAGTCAGCCCCTCACACAAGCTATGGCTTTCCAGTTATTAGAATGATGTATGATAAAGAAGCTCCACCTTCCCATGCGATAGCTGCCTGCTGCGTGTGTTTTAGTTCCTCTCTGTATGGTTATTTAGATCAGTAATACACAGACTTCATTACAGGATGAAACTGTATATACGGGTCTTAATTTGAAGTTATTATTGTATTATTAACTGACTCTGGAATTAGCGCAGAGTGTACTTGAGAATGCGGACTCTCAGCCATACAGCCCTGTGTAACCTTTTACTAGTCTCTGTCTGTATTGGATGTATATGTCACCTGTACAGACTCGTATGTTCATACTGTATATTGGGCTGGATGTACTAAAGCACAAATGCATCGAAAACCCCGTTTCCAGGGGTTTTACCATATTTGCAAATGTACTAATCCCTGGACGCCAGGGCTCGGATGCAGAGGGCGTTATCCTGTAGAAGCCTATGGGCTTCTTTCTGCATTCCTAGCTGAGATGGATCCGATCAGGTCTCTTCCAGCATTGGCCACGGCCGCCACATCACTCTGTGCATGCGCTGATGGACTCTGGGGTAATAAACTTAGAAGTCCAGGAACTGGTGCTGGTCGCTCTTACCGGGAGAGCTGTCCTGTACGATACTAATCACATATGCGATTAGTATGGATGCGATGTGAGCGGAATGTACCACGCACGGTTTGTACATCCAGCCCGTTATATTATAGTTACTTCTATTGTTGGAAGTTCCCCATTTACTAATTTTCTCTTTCTGCATCCTGTCTTGAAGCGGCATTCTCTACCTGCCTCCCAGTCTCATGCAAGACAGTAAATGGCTGTCATCATGCTGATTGGGGGATGGCTGGAGCTATACACCAATCAGAATGCTGACAACTATTCACTACATTGAAGCATGTGGAGACACCGGGCGGGACTGCAGGAGGGGTAAGTTATGATTTTTATTTTTATCCCCGTGAATGGGTGGCTAGGGGCTTTAGTACATTGCTTTGCCCAGTGCCTACAATGCTGTTTAGATGGCTCTGCCTTAGGGGCTACTAGTATCAGTCCCAGCACCCTCCACTGCACGTGCATCAATCGGTGGATGCGCATAAGGACTCCTGGGTCCTAAACCTGGTCCTATCATCGCAAATAACAGCTCTTACGCGGAGAACTGAGCTTTGTGATTTTCTTCAAGCATACAGAGTTAGTAACGCTATTATGCTTGTGCTTAGCGGTGGGATGTCATGCATCCCACCCTATATATATCATAACTGCACAGTGTGGTTATACTCACATTAATTCCTCTATACAGCAGGACGGACTGGACAGTGCTGCTATTAAGTCGCTGAAGTGAGGCCCAGCCAAGTTATTATCGGATAAGTATAGCACCCGCAGAGACTGGTTATTAGTTATTGCAGACGCCAGCGGGGAGCAGGAACTGTCCGTCAAGCGACAACTGTTCAGGCTGGAGGTAAAAAAATCAGAATATGTATAAGCAGAACTGAATCATGTAAATCTCTTACATAGTAACGTCACAATGCTGAGGCCTTCAGCTATCAACAACCGTATGGAGATACGTTATAGAAGTTGAGGTAAATTGTTCTACATATGGAGGTAAAAAACGGCATATTGTGCTAAAAACTAATCTTGAACAATCCATATTACCCGCAAGCTTTGATGTAGGTAGAACGATAAAACAGTGACTTGCTTCTTCCATCCAAACCTACTGTATTATAAAATTATACAGCCCTGCATTGCGCGCATCTCCTCATTGTGGTCTGGGGCACAGTGGATTGCAAATTGGTGGTAATGGCACCTGCAGTGCATCCACGGGACTAAGGGGAAGGTGTATTAAGCCTGGAGAAGGGATAAAGAAGTGATAAAGCAGTGATAAGTGCAAGGTAATAACGCACCAGCCAAATCCGTAATGATTGGCTAGTGCGTTATCACCTTCCACTTATCACTGCTTTATCATTTCTCTATCCCTTCTCCAGGCTTATGATATATTTGCCCCATTATGTGGTTATACATTTGCAGCATTGTACAATCCATACAGCCGTGCCGCCTCATCTATATACTTGGATTCATAGCCGCCACCATTATCATGGTGCACTTGCGCCAGCCCTGTCCCTGGTGCATGGGATCTGTCTGATAACATCTTCCGGTACGCTCAACTCTGCATAGCACACAACTCCATCTACACGCTCCCAACACACGCTTGCTAATCTCTATGTACAAACACCTGTTGCCACCCAGGAATACCACATCTGCCGCAATAGATGTGTACAGCTTGTACTTACAAACGCTCTGCTCGGGAGTGTATTCAGAACAAAAACACTGAAAATCCATCCGCATAACTCATTTGCGTTCGGCTCTCCATTACTCCCTGTTATACTCACTGCAACTCCTCTATCCGACATGTTGGGCTGGACAGAGCAGTCATCAAGTCACTGAATTTAGGGCCTTCCAGTCTGTTATATGCCAGGTCCAGTGTTCTCAGCGACTGGTTATTACTTATTGCAGATCCCAGGTGTGAGCAGGAAATGTCGGTCAGTCCGGTCATTGTCAAACTACAGAATAAAAGCAGATTACGAATTGGGGGTAGGCCTAGTTTACAAACAAGTTGAAATGCAAATTTACAAAATACTATTATGTAATAAGCACATTTTATCTCCCACTTCTGGAAATAGAGAACCGGTACAGCCCTAAGACGTTACAGTTCCTGTATGGTATATGCATAACATTTAAGATAGCTGGTTTTTGTCCCAGTTCTCACTGTTGAAGGACATAATGGCCTGTCCAGTAGAATATGCTATCGGCTCAGCCGCTGTCTTGTGCATAGAGATGCCCCTGCTGTCATCTCACATCCGCCGCTCACGTATGAAAGCAGAAAATAAGAATTTACTTACCGATAATTCTATTTCTCGTAGTCCGTAGTGGATGCTGGGGACTCCGTAAGGACCATGGGGAATAGCGGCTCCGCAGGAGACTGGGCACAAAAGTAAAAGCTTTAGGACTACCTGGTGTGCACTGGCTCCTCCCCCTATGACCCTCCTCCAAGCCTCAGTTAGGATACTGTGCCCGGACGAGCGTACACAATAAGGAAGGATTTATGAATCCCGGGTAAGACTCATACCAGCCACACCAATCACATCGTATAACTTGTGATCTAAACCCAGTTAACAGCATGATAACAGAGGAGCCTCTAGAAAAGATGGCTCACTACAGCAATAACCCGATTTTTGGTAACAATAACTATGTACCAGTATTGCAGACAATCCGCACTTGGGATGGGCGCCCAGCATCCACTACGGACTACGAGAAATAGAATTATCGGTAAGTAAATTCTTATTTTCTCTGACGTCCTAGTGGATGCTGGGGACTCCGTAAGGACCATGGGGATTATACCAAAGCTCCCAAATGGGCGGGAGAGTGCGGATGACTCTGCAGCACCAAATGAGAGAACTCCAGGTCCTCCTCAGCCAGGGTATCAAATTTGTAGAATTTTACAACCGTAATTGCTCCTGACCAAGTAGCTGCTTGGCAAAGTTGTAAAGCCGAGACCCCTCGGGCAGCCGCCCAAGATGAGCCCACCTTCCTTGTGGAGTGGGCATTTACAGATTTTTGGCTGTGGCAGGCCTGCCACAGAATGTGCAAGCTGAATTGTATTACAAATCCAACGAGCAATAGTCTGCTTAGAAGCAGGAGCACCCAGCTTGTTGGGTGCATAAAGGATAAACAGCGAGTCAGATTTTCTGACTCCAGCCGTCCTGGAAACATATATTTTCAGGGCCCTGACTATGTCCAACAACTTGGAGTCCTCCAAGTCACTAGTAGCCGCAGGTACCACAATAGCTTGGTTCATATGAAACACTGAAACCACCTTAGGGAGAAAATGAGGACGAGTCCTCAATTCCACTCTGTCTGAATGGAAGATCAGATAAGGGCTTTTCCAGGAAAAAAACACCAATTTTTACACGCGCCTGGCCGAGGCCAGGGCCGACAGCATGACCACTTTCCATGTGAGATATTTTAACTCCACAGATTCAAGTGGTTCAAACCATTGTGACTTTAGGAACCCCAAAACTACATTGAGATCCCAATGGTGCCACTGGAGGCACAAAAAGGAGGCTGTATATGCAGTTCCCCTTTTACAAACGTCTGAACTTCAGGAACTGAAGCTAGTTCTTTCTGGAAGAAAATTGACAGGGCCGAAATTTGAACCTTAATGGACCCCAATCTTAGGCCCATAGACACTCCTGTTTGCAGGAAATGCAGGAATCGACCTAGTTGAAATTCCTCCATCGGGCCTTACTGGCCTCGTACCACGCAACATATTTTCGCCAAATGCGGTGATAATGTTTTGCGATTTCATCCTTCCTGGCTTTGATCAGGGTAGGGATGACTTCATCCGGAATGCCTTTTTCCTTCAGGATCCGGCGTTCAACCGCCCTGCCGTCAACGCAGCCGCGGTAAGTCTTGGAACAGACAGGGTCCTTGCTGGAGCAGGTCCCTTCTTAGATGTAGAGGCCACGGGTCCTCCGTGAGCATCTTTTGAAGTTCCGGGTACCAAGTCCATCTTGGCCCATCCGGAGCCACGAGTATATTTCTTACTCCCCTCTGTCTTATAATTCTCAGTACTTTTGATAAGAGATGAAGAGGAGGGAACACATACACTAACTGGTACACCCACGGTGTTACCAGAGCGTCCACAGCTATTGCCTGAGGGTCCCTTGACCTGTCGCAATACCTGTCCAATTTTATGTTTTGGCGGGACGCCATCATGTCCACCTTTGGTTTTTTCCCAACGGTTTACAATCATGTGGAAAACTTCTGCTGAGGAAGTCTGTTTCCCAGTTGTTCACTCCCGGAATGAACACTGCTGACAGTGTTATCACCTGATTTTCCGCCCAGCGAAAAATCCTTGCAGCTTCTGCCATTGCCCTCCTGCTTCTTGTGCCGCCCTGTCTGTTTACGCGACTGCTGTGATGTTGTCCGACTGGATCAACACCGGCTGACCTTGAAGCAGAGGTCTTGCTAAGCTTAGAGCATTGTAAATGGCCCTTAGCTCCAGGATATTTATGTGAAGTGATGTCTCCAGGCTTGACCATAAGCCCTGGAAATTCCTTCCCTGTGTGACTGCTCCCCAGCCTCGCAGGCTGACATCCGTGGTCACCAGGACCCAGTCCTGAATGCCGAATCTGCGGCCCTCTAGAAGATGAGCACTCTGCAACCACCACAGGAGAGACACCCTTGTCCTTGGTGACAGGGTTATCCGCTGATGCATCTGAAGATGCGACCCGGACCATTTGTCCCGCAGGTCCCACTGGAAAGTTCTTGCGTGGAATCTGCCGAATGGGATTGCTTCGAAGGAAGCCACCATTTTCTCCAGAGCCCTTGTGCATTGATGCACTGAGACTTGGCTCGGTTTTAGGAGGTTCCTGACTAGCTCGGATAACTCCCTGGCTTTCTCCTCCAGGAGAAGCACCTTTTTCTGGACTGTGTCCAGGATCATCCTTAGGAACAGAAGACGAGTCGTCGGAATCAGCTGCGATTTTGGAATATTGAGAATCCAATCGTGCTGCCGCAACACTACCTGAGATAGTGCTACACCAACCTCCAACTGTTCCCTGGATTTTACCCTTATCAGGAGATCGTCCAAGTAAGGGATAACTAAAACTCCCTTCCTTCGAAGGAGTATCATCATTTCGGCCATTACCTCGGTAAAGACCCGGGGTGCCGTGGACCATCCCTACGGCAGCATCTGAAACTGATAGTGACAGTTCTGTACCACAAACCTGAGGTACCCTTGGTGAGAAGGGTAATTTTGGACATGAAGGTAAGCATCATTGATGTCACGAGACATCATGTAGTCCCCTTCTTCCAGGTTCGCAATCACTGCTCTGAGTGACTCAATCTTGAAATTTGAACCTCCGTATGTAAGTGTTCAAGATTTTAGATTCAGAATCGGTCTCACCGAGCAGTCCGGCTTCGGTACCACAACAGTGTGGAATAATACCCCATTCCCTGTTGCAGGAGGGGTACCTTGATTGTCACCTGCTGGGAATACAGCTTGTGAATGGCTTCCAAAACTGCCTCCCTGTCAGAGGGAGACGTCGGTAAAGCCGACTTTAGGAAACGGCGAGGGGGAGACGTCTCGAATTCCAATTTGTACCCCTGAGATATTACCTGAAGGATCCAGGGGTCTACTTGCGAGTGAGCCCACTGCGCACTGAAATTCATTGAGAACGGGCCCCCACCGTGCCTGAGCTTGTAAAGCCCTAGCGTCATACTGAGGGCTTGGCAGAGGCGGGAGAGGGCTTCTGTTCCTGGGAACTGGCTGATCTCTGCAGCCTTTTTCCTCTCCCTCTGTCACGAGCAGAAATGAGGAAACCTTTGCCCGCTTGCCAACAAAGGACTGCGCCTGATAATACGGCGTCTTCTTATTTTGAGAGGCGACCTGGGGTACAAACATGGATTTCCCAGCTGTTGCCGTGGCCACCAGGTCTGAAAGACCGACCCCAAATGTCCCCTTTTTAAGGCAATACTTCCAAATGCCGTTTGGAATCCGCATCACCTGACCACTCTACTGGTAGAAATGGACAACGCACTTATACTTGATGCCAGTCGGCAAATATTCCGCTGTGCATCATGCATATATAGAAATGCATCTTTTAAATGCTCTATAGGCAATAATATACTGTCCTTATCTAGGATATCAATATTTTCAGTCAGGGAATCCGACCACGCCAACCCAGCACTGCACATCCAGGCTGAGGCGATTGCTGGTCGCAGTATAACACCAGTATGTGTGTAAATACATTTTAGGATACCCTCCTGCTTTCTATCAGCAGGATCCTTAAGGGCGGCCATGTCAGGAAGGGGTAGAGCCCTTATTCTTACAAGCGTGTGAGCGCCTTATCCCCCCTAGGGGGTGTTTCCCAACGCACCCTAACCTCTGGCGGGAAAGGATATACTGCCAATAACTTTTTTGAAATTATCAATTGTTATCGGGGGAAACCCACGCATCATCACACACCTCATTTAATTTCTCAGATTCAGGAAAACTACAGGTAGTTTTTCCTCACCGAACATAATACCCCTTTTTGGTGGTACTCGTTTTATCAGAAATGTGTAAAACATTTTCCATTGCCTCAATCATGTAACGTGTGGCCCTACTGGAAATCACGGTTGTCTCTTCACCGTCGACACAGGAGTCAGTATCCGTGTCGGCGTCTGTATCTGCCATCTGAGGTAACGGGCGCTTTAGAGCCCCTGACGGCCTATGAGACGTCTGGACAGGCACAAGCTGAGTAGCCGGCTGTCTCATGTCAACCACTGTCTTTTATACAGAGCTGACACTGTCACGTAATTTTCAACAGTACATCCACTCAGGTGTCGACCCCCTAGGGGGTGACATCACCATTTTAGACAATCTGCTCCGTCTCCACATCATTTTTCTCCTCATACATGTCGACACAAACGTACCGACACACAGCACACACACATGGAATGCTCTTATAGAGGACAGGACACCACTATCCCTTTGGGGAGACAGAGGGAGAGTTTGCCAGCACACACCAGAGCGCTATATATATACAGGGATAACCTTATATAAGTGTTTTTCCCCTTATAGCTGCTGTATGTTTTAATACTGTGCCTAATTAGTGCCCCCCTCTCTTTTTTTAACCCTTTCTGTAGTGTAGTGACTGCAGGGGAGAGCCAGGGAGCTTCCCTCCAACTGAGCTGTGAGGGAAAATGGCGCCAGTGTGCTGAGGAGATAGGCTCCGCCCCCTTTTCGGCGGCCTTATCTCCCGTTTTTCTGTGTATTCTGGCAGGGGTTAAATGCATCCATATAGCCCAGGAGCTATATGTGATGCATTTTTTGCCATCTAAGGTGTTTTTATTGCGTCTCAGGGCACCCCCCCCCAGCGCCCTGCACCCTCAGTGACCGGAGTGTGAAGTGTGCTGAGAGCAATGGCGCACAGCTGCGGTGCTGTGCGCTATCTTATTGAAGACAGGACGTCTTCTGCCGCCGATTTTCCGGACCTCTTCAGTCTTCTAGCTCTGTAAGGGGGCCGGCGGCGCGGCTCTGGGACCCATCCAGGCTGGGCCTGTGATCGTCCCTCTGGAGCTAATGTCCAGTAGCCAAGAAGCCTAATCCACTCTGCACGCAGGTGAGTTCGCTTCTTCTCCCCTTAGTCCCTCGATGCAGTGAGCCTGTTGCCAGCAGGACTCACTGAAAATAAAAAACCTAATTTAAACTTTTACTCTAAGCAGCTCAGGAGAGCCACCTAGTGTGCACCCTTCTCGTTCGGGCACAAAATCTTAACTAACTGAGGCTTGGAGGAGGGTCATAGGGGGAGGAGCCAGTGCACACCAGGAAGTCCTAAAGCTTTTACTTTTGTGCCCAGTCTCCTGCGGAGCCGCTATTCCCCATGGTCCTTACGGAGTCCCCAGCATCCACTAGGACGTCAGAGAAACATCAGTCACACATCGGACATCTGAGCACGTTAGTGGTATCTAAGGCTGGGTATCTCACTAAAGACACCTGGTTCATTCCCGTGGTGAAGGAATTTGCAGAGCACCACCTAAACATACCCTGAAAATGTCCCCGGCCTGCCTGCATTTTTCTAGCCACCCCCAGTTAACTGCCCCATTTGCTGACAGCCTATCACTCATTTTACAGATAAATCTTCTGTTCTACCACTGTTGCAAGCCCATCGCAGAACATGCCTAGTGCGACTCTGGCACATATGCAGCTTTAGGTAATGTTTGCTGGCAGTCCCGCCACCATTGTAAGGGGTTCAACCATAGTGGGGTACAACCATTATGGGACCCAGAAAAGAAGGGGTCATGGGGATGGTAGGTCACCTTCCCAAGGCCCACACTCTGATCTCAGAAAAACACAATGGGACCATGTCTGATCATGTGCTGGTCCAGAGTATATCGGGGCTCCATGGTCTGGAGAGGTCTACATTGTGCTCTTCTAAGAGCAGAGCGGGAACCCCTGATGTAAAAGATCCCCCAAATAGGTTAATGAGTCCCGGCGATTCCTATTTTGCTATACAACTGTGAATATAACATTGTAAGTATATGTAACTTATATATGTAAGTATATAATATGTGTCGGTTGCACTCCCTGAATGTGTACATCCAAGCAATGCAGCCTACACATTTAATTATTTAATACCAACTGTTGCAGCAAGTTCATCTCGACTGCAAAGCTGTGCTATAAATTTATCAATTCTATGTCATACAGCAGTGAGGTGAAATGCGTTGGTTATTATATTACCTCTCTTTACCCTCTCTACAAAACTTTCATATTCGGATACAAACTTATTGAAATTGTTTTATCTTATATATCTTAAATGTTTGGCAACAGCGCTCATTTTACAGTATTTACAGTATGAATAAACGCTGCACTTTAATATACTGCATTATGGACGTGTATATTTGTCTCCTGTTTAAGGGATTCCAAAATGGTTGAGACGTATGCAGGAACCAAAGACAACTCCAGGTACTCCTATATTTATTTTATACAACTGGCACTTGATCACTGTTATTAAGTGTAACTCATTTATTGCACTAGGAGGCCCTTTGTGTGTTGTCTTTATGTTAATTAGAGGCTTTCATAGCATAAACAAGGTAATACCCCCAGGTATAAAAAGACAACTTACGACAGAGTCTGGATCTTGCATTCAGGGTGAATTAGTGCAGAACAAATGGACCGAACGCCGTCATCTCGCAGATTATTGTTATAAAACCTGCAAAGAGAAAATGAGATGGGAATCATTTTGGGAAATTTATAGGCAAATAACAGAGAATAAATGCAGAAGTATTTTTTGTGGATTGATAATGGATTTATTTTTTAAATTTTTTCCAGTCAATATAAAGTTTGAAGTCCCAAACTTCTGCACAGCGCAATCAAGATTTTAGGACTGCTTCAATTTGAATGTGAGTTCAACTTCCACAGCTAAATTTGTGTTTACAAGTTAAAGTTCAAAGGTAACAGCTGAAACCAGAAGATATTAAAATAACCTATGATATGTTACTTGCATGATCTCAAATTTCAAAATTTTGTTTCATTTTAATTTTTTTATTTGAACTGCTAAAATGACAGCATTTCCGTTTGCAAAACACCATAGAATGTATCGATTTTATTTAAGCTCAAACATATTTGAACAAGAAGGTCAACACTTCCTCATTATGGGGGAAAAGTGCACGTTTCACCCACAATTGCGCGTTTCACCCACAATTCCACTGCAATATTTTTCTTCCATTATTCTTGTGACTCACAGTTTGGTGTAAGATATGTTCACCATTTTCCATTGGTAAATTGCAGAATTTTGAAACTTTTAAATCTTTTTGATTAATACAATCATTTCACAATGATATTTTTTTTTTCAATTTAGCTAGTAAATGGTTTCTTTCCTCGAGAAGAGGTTTCAGTCAGTTTGTTGAATTTCATATTTACATTCTTTACGACTGGTACATTTCTACGTATTTCCTATTCTTTTTCTTCCTTTATGACTAGCTAAACCTTTTATGTACATTTCCGGCAACAAAACCCTTATTGTGCACTTGTACAATGGATGTAGTTGAGTTATGATGCCATAATTATCTATTTTCTTGTTGATAGTAATTTGTTTGTTTTGTACTGCTTTTCTGCATAGCATAGGTTATGTCATATTTGTTATTTCTCATTACCAGCTTTAACATCATTTTATATCTGTGTTGAGTCATCATCAATGATCAGTTCCTGACTCTCATCATCAAATTGTCAACATCATCAGTTGCCCGTTGACAAGGGCCTTCATTCCGATTCTGTTGGATCTGCATTGTGATGCGCAACGTACCGATGTTCTGTACTATGTGCATGCGCAGGACCAGTTCAGGAATCTATTCACTAATAGATTAGTCATGTGTGCCAAATAGAGGATGTATGGTATTTGCCATAATCAATAGGCAGCAACAAGACTGAAACCATTGGCATTTTCCAATCTCCATGGACAACATTACACTCTTCTCTGTACACCTTCACTGTTTGGGTTTCAGACTCAGATCCCTTTTATTCTATTCCAACAAATGAGGTCAGTCCTTGCCTAAAACTTGTAGTTACTACTCACCAGGATCCGACCATTGCTCACTCGTGAAACTACAAAATCTCTTATCAATGCTCTCATTGTCTTCTGTCTCGGCTACTGCACTTTCCTCCTGTCTGGTCTTCTGACTCCCTGTGCCCACCTAAATCCATTCTCAAAGCTGTGGCAAGTAAAATTCCCATCTGCCTCGGTCTCCCAACTTGTCAGTGCCTTCACTGATTTCCTATTGACTATAGAATCCAAATTAAACTCCTCTACATCACCTATATTATGTCCAGCCCCTCCTCCCCATACATTCTCAAACGTCATCTCTTTCCACTCCTCTCCCCTATGCCAGTGTCTGGTGCCTGAACTCCCTACTGATAACCACATCACACTAGCGCCACCAAGACATCTCAAAGGCTGCTTCACAGCTATGGAACACACAGTACTCTCTCTACGTCACCCCTCCCAGCCTCAACCCTTCCCTTAGAATGTAAGTTCTCATGAACAGGGATCTCCTCTCTCTTTCCATAGTCACTCAACTATATATCCAGGAGAAAAATGTTTCTTTTGGGGTGGGTTCTACACCAATAACAGTCAATCCAATATTATGAAATTAATTTAGATGTATTACAAGTTCATGAAAGATACACAAATGATCTTAATATCCATTTGATACATTAAAGTACACAAAGTTGATTTTGTCAGGTAGAGGAGAGGCCTATAACTCTTACGCATTTCGTGGGTGCGCTGGCCACTTCCTCAGACTAGGTTATGCTGATATTTTTTAATTGGTAAAGCTCTGACGTCCTTGCTTAATAATATTGTAATCCCGGCACAATTGGAGCATATTAAATGCATCTCTCATATGAGAAGACCAGTATACATAAGATACATACTTTGCCTGGCAAACTGTGCCCTGCTCCAGCAAAACTTATTCATCTTTGTTTGGACAAAACTCCACCTTCTTTCTAGATCTGTGATGTGGGTCCATCTTGCTAAACCATTGGGAGATATGCTACGGTACAGTAACATTTTAATGACAATATTCCTCTATTTTTTGGTCTGTGCCATCTATATAGTCTAACCCAAGTTGTCTGTAGTATGAAAAACTTGTACCATGCATCAGGAAGATTGATCTGTATCTTAACCATATCATCAGGGGAGCAACCAGAACTTTGTGGGCCCCACAGCAATATATTGAAGCGGCCCCTGTCTCAGTGATTCTTGATAGACACCTCTCTGCAGCAGTTACTCATTTCATGCCCCATAGTAGTGCCCTAGTACATGTTATGAACCATCGTAGTTCCCTGGTTTACATGATGTCACATTGCAGGGTTGCCAGTACACATTATGCCATACAGTATCCCAAATTCACACTATGACATACAGTGTCCCCAGTTCATATTATGCCACATTACAGTGTCCTCTGTTCATACTGTGCTACAATAGAGTGCCCTCCATGTTACAGTGCCCCAGGTCATATTATGCCACACTATAGTACGTCCATTTCATATTGTGCCACATTACAGTGCCCCAGTTCTTATTGTGTAACATGACAGTGCCCTCAGCATTACAATGAGCAGATCAGGTTATGACACATTACAGTGCCCTTCAGTTCATATTGTGCCACATTACAGGGACCCCATTACTATTATAACATCCACTAAACACCTATCACTGAAAATGTAATGTCACACAGTGCAGGCTGGATCAGACCCAATTGCATAGTAGGCAAATGTGGGAAATTAGTACGCAACTTTATAACCTGGGTCCAGGCCCCCTATAGCCTCTGGGCCCCATAGCAGTGGCACCCCTTGCACCCACTATAGTTAAGCCTATGCATGTCATCTAATACTACGCACAAGCAAATAATCAGACCAATAATGATGAAAATAATACACGAAATGCGCAAGAACTCATATACTGTAGTAGGTTATATTTTAAAAATAGGAGACACATAGACAAGTATGCTCAATTTTTACCTTAAACTCTTTACAGTACGTAGAGCCGGTGCAAGTCTCTCCAAGGACTCACTGTGAATGTTACACTGATCTAGACGCAGTTCTGCTGTTTCTCTGCAGGATTCGAGGATAAAGGACAGCAACGTGCAATCCAGAGGTGTCAGGTGGATTTGGGAAAATTCTAAACTTTTGAATGATCCAAAATATTCTAAAACAAAATCCTTATTCTGGGTCTCAAAGAGATAGAAGAACACACTGAGAAACTTTCTCTTGTCATCTTCCCAATCTTGGATGTCCGCAATGGGGTTTTGTAGAAACGTGATGACCTCTTTGGCAGTGTGAGAAGATAGTTCTCCCAAATAAGGCTTTAATATGGACCTAGTGTTGCTGTCTGAGAGACCGCAGAGGAAACAAAGGAATATTTCACCCCGGCTGTCATTATGTGATTTGGCTTCTTCAAGGGACTTTTGTAACGTCTCAGGACATTCGTTAATATAATGGACCAAGGCAGCAAAAAAATCCTGAAGAGTGGCATGTATAAAGGAAAAGATTGTGTTAGGAGGATGATCTGATTTCTTCATGAAACTGGAAAAGATCTGTGAGGATGGATCCACATTAAATGACGCCAGATCTTGTTCATTAAATGCAACAATGTGATTCATTACTCCATGTTCTGCCATCCGTCCAAAAGATGTTAGCAGTTCCCGAGCCCGCTCCCTCACCTGGCTGTGATTGGTCAGGATGTTGGCAACAAAAGTCACAAAGAGTTGTGTCAACGTTTTGGGCAACGGTGACGTTGCCTGATCATGGATTGTTGGGTGGTCTTTGAAGCATGATGAGAATACTGTACACACCATCTCGCAGAAAGATGGGATATAACAGAAGTTGTATAGTGTCCCATTATCCCGCATATAATGAAAACATTTCTCTGACAATTCCTTGTTCCTGAAAAACTGCTCGCAGTACATCTGTCTTTCCCTGGGGATCAACCCCATAATCTCAGTTACCCGCTTGAAAAACCTGGTGCCAACTGATGATAGCTTTGTTGTCCGACTAGTGATTAGTATGGAGCATCCCTTGAGAAGAGACTGTTTTACCAAGCTAACCACAATCACACCGAGATTTTCTTTCTGCTTTATATCGCGGCACAATTTATTTAATCTGAAATCCATTTGGTGAACACTTTCATCTAAGCCATCAAATATAAAGAGCATTTTCTCTGGATCCTGTAAGATGTCCTGGAGGTGGTTCTGCAGGTGGGGACATTCCTGAAGGATCATCTCCTCCAAGCTGACCTCATCCAGCCGGTTGAGTTCCTGGAATTTGAAAAAGAAGACAAAGGCAAATCTCTGATAGAGCTTTCCATGCACCCAGTCATAGACAAACCTCTGCATCAGTGTGGTCTTCCCTACACCCGGTGCTCCGCTCACTACTACTGAACGCGGTGTAGATTTATATCGAGTTGACCAGCGGAACAGTCTGCCATGGGGAATACATTCTAGCTTACTCTGTTCAATTTGAAAAAATTCCTCATGTTTCCTCCCACTCTCTATGAGCCAATGCTGAGACCACTTATGAGGGCGGCGAATTGAGACAACGATCAGATCCTTATGTTCAGGAATGTACAAACGTTCATTTTCATGTATAGATCCTGGTGATCTATTTTTGTCTAGATTCTGAGCTCTCTCCAGAAGATGTTGCTTGTGAAGTCCCTGCAGATCTGCCGAATAAACAAAAACAAAAATATAATGGTTTCAAAACAGGACGCGGTATGTGGTGAAAACTATTTGTTTTCAACTTTTTTCTTTTTTCCAATATTAAGTTTTGTAAACATCATAACCATATCTCACTATATACAGTTGCCTCCTGGGCAAACTGAATCACGTTAGCAGTCCTTTAAAGTTCTTCCCTGCTGAAAATATGTGAATAACTATCTCCATTACCCAAATGTAATAATATGGCAATCCCTTAAATGAATGGTTAATCAAATGGGTACTCTGAACATGAAACTCGTCAGTTCCGAAACAGAATCCCACTCGCACACATACTCTTGACCTATTTGTGGCTCATCAGTTTAGGGAATAGGTCTATGACATTCTATAAGGAACCTGAGAAAATCAGTCAGGCTAGTGTGTTCTGAATACATCTACCCATTACAAGAGATGTCAATGCCTGCTGAATGCACCTAGCAGGGAAAAATAAGAGTTTGGTTACCGTCCATGTTTATGTGAGATTCAAGAGTGACATTAAGTGGCACATTTACTAAGCAGTGATAAAAGCGGAGAAGTGAGCCAGTGGAGAAGTTGCCCATGGCAACCAATCAGCACTGAAGTAACATCTATAATTTGCATACTATAAAATTTTACACAGCTGCTGATTGATATTTAACACATTTAAGCCCTAACCCTAACCTCAGCCTGACCCTAACCGTATCCTAACCATAACCACAGTTTAACCCTAATTGTGACCCTAACCGTAACCATGATCCTAACCGGAGCCTAACCTTAACCACAGCCTAACCCTAACCGTAACAAAAGCCTAACCCTAACCATAACCTAACGCTAACCATAATCTATCCATAACCGTGACCCTAATCAGAACCTAACCATAACCTAACCCTAACCGTAACCTTAACCGCAGCCTAATCGTGACCCTAACCACAGCCTAACCCTAACTGTGACCATAATCGTAGCCTAACGCTAACATTAACATTGTGCCTGTCGACGTACATTATGGTTTTTTTATACATATTGATTTATACATTATACATTTTGACCGTGTGCCATTTTATATGTTCAGTCTATGGACCTGTTTCACCTTTTAAAGTGTCTTTATATAGGAAAACTGATATGGCCACATTTGTACTAGAATAAAAAAAATATTAAAACATACAAATGTGATAAAGGAATATTTTAGGAGATTACAAGTGGAATAATATGGTCAATATTGAGGTTACTTCCCTTATATGACAGTCTACTATTTGCCCAGATACTGCTATTAAACCTGCTTATGAGGCATTATCAACACATTCTACGATTTATAGAGCAAATTGTATATTATGGCGCAATGTGTATGAAATGCAGGGAGGCAATAAATGAATCTGCTCTAATTTTCCAGACTGCACACATTTTTTTAAATAAAAATAAGCCCCGATATGTTCAAGTATTTCTGGTTATATATTTTTGTAAGAAATTTGCTGTGCATTTGTATTTAGTATAATATAAATCCTTCCGGACAGGGCATACACAAGGAGGGACACCGTGCACGTACACACCTCCCATCTGATTCAACTTCAGTTTGAAGGCTGTAGGTGGGTGGCTACTAGGAACCATGTGGAATAAGGGGCAGCGTAACACTGTTCAATGCAGTGCACCCCGCAGAATAATGCAGATAGGCCCCATCATGGTATGGCCACACCTCCTGTCCCCATTCATTTGGTTACCTAATCAAGCTGCCAGCTAGTCTGTTCCAGCATCATCTATATGATTTACTATCGTATTTACCTTTCAGCTCTGGCGTTAATGAGTGGCCATGTCCATCCAATAGAATCTGCTGCATCAACGTGTCACCTACATGAGGAAATCCCCGGATGAGATAATCGGTTACATAACCAGCACCCTACACCACATCATCACCTCATTATCTATCCAACCTCTCTGTCTTATGCATGACTGTGCAAACAATTACACTGAAACGCGTTATAAAAGTAACACATGAGGAGCATCAACCTAAAGGCTACAATGAGTCCAAAAAATAATAGAATTACTTGTTGATGAAGAGAACAATAATTCCAGCTGCATTGTTCCATAGTTTGAATGCCAACGCTACATAGTTGACTTAAATGTGAAATACAAAAAACAAAGGGATGGTTGCAAGGTAGGACATCAATAAAGCTCAGAGTAGATTGTATGAATGGTAGACTAATTTATTACTATAAATTAATCAATCAATGCACTTAAAGTTGCTGTTGCTCAAATGTGGGGGGGGGGACGAGGTTTCATGATTTCATTGCCCATGGAAATGCAACGTTACGGAAGAAACAATGGAAAAAAGCCAAGGTGAAATGGATCCGGAGTTCATTATTAGAAAAAGTCATGGGAACACCGTGGTGAAGTACGTTAGTAGTCACCCACCTCTACAGACTGTCTACCTACCTACCATAAGTCCTCCAAGAGCAGCATCTTAAATTGAACTTTCTTCTCACCTTCCATGAGGATTCTAATGGAGACACTACAAATGCATATATGTGCAAGGGACTCAGTCCGGATCCATTTGGATCCACTTGGATTTATTCCTTCTGTTGAATAATCATTTGGAGACTGATGATATCAATTTAAGACCTTTGCAAACACCTAACTCCATTCTGACATACCTATACCAAGAATGATCGTCTGGTCGTATATAAATTATTCAAGAGGCTATCTGGTTCTTTATTCATATTATAAATGTCTGACAGTCCACAATTCTACAGAGAACACACATTAGGCTTATTCAACTACATGTATCCAATTACACATTATTGTGGATACCAGTTGAATTATTACTAATAGCACTGTGTTACGTTCTTTATTGGTTCACCTATTTGAGTTTTGGGGGCTGACAACTCCCCATTTCTACAGCTGATATTGAGCTTCTCAGGTAGTGTCACGCGGGGGATCTTGCCAACCATTTAACTACTCTAGGCAAGGTCCATCTTGAATTTCACCTTTGGCACTCTGTGTATCTTCACTTTCTTCTTCTATTGACCAAAGTAGCTCCTAGGTGTCTACACTCTTAGGTCAAAACCATTTAGTTTTTTCTGGTGCATGAGTATGGAACCCAGAGAAGATCCCCTTTCCTGCTTGGGCTCAGCTGAGGATACCTTATTGTCCTGTCCTCTGCATACTTTGAAAGATACCTAGAATTCTATATGAAAAACACGGATGGTGGAGGAAGGGGGTTGTGTAGACACCAGTAACTGAATGAAAGTCATCAAAGTTTTATTTATAAGCAAAAAAAAGTGAGCGTGTCTGTTTGCCCTTTATGCACGCCCAGGGTTTGGAATGGAATGCCATGACTGTCTGCCACGCCCCTGTTTTCTGTCACTGAGGGGGCATGCCCAGCGCTGTGTGAGCTGCTGGCATGCCCCCTCTTCCACTGTCTCCTGTGAATAGATGCTGTGTGCATGCGCACAGCGTCTATTTACCGCTGCTCTGCTAAGCAGAGCAGTGACTACAGGAGCCTCCCCACTGCGGGACACTGCGGCCCGCGGGTTGGACAGTCCCAAAAAAACGGGACTGTCCCAGCGAAAATCGGGACAGCTGGGAGGTATGATTAAATAGAGTGCATTATTATCGTTTCAGGGTTCAGTCTTCGACCCAGGCAATACTGGGTATCCCAGCTAGTATATAATGTAATAGGTTATAATGCTAATAGAAATAGCCACTAACACAGCAAATAACATTATGGTATAAACACTGATTCAGTGATTACCTGTCTTATCAATTTCATTCACTAGCGCAGACAAAGTAGGACAACTGTGATCAATCGCTAGATCGTAGAGACATTCCCAGAATCCAATCACGGCTTCTCTTCCTCTCTCCAACACGTCTTGTACCAACTTCTCAGAAAACTCGAAGTGCTTGCCATGTTTTTCCGTTTCTACATATTGCTGGAACACAGTTATACCGACTTCAGACAGATGTACGTAATAAATGCCAAATGCCAGGAACATTGGGGCAGATGCACTTATCACTGGTTTATCACTTCCTTATGCCTTCTCCAGGTTAATACAAGGTGATAAACGTACCAGCCAATCAGCCCCAATATGCAAATAGACAGTTATGAGCTGATTGGCTGGTGCGTTATCACCTTGCACATATCACTGGTTTATCACTTCCTTATGCAGTCTCCAGGTTACTACATCTGCCCCTCTGTACCAATTAGCAATAGCACCTTCTGCCAGCGGCTATGCATGAGGGAGAATCTGTCTCCTTAAATGTGTAGCATAGGTTGGTATGTAAGTAAAAGGGAATATGGAAATAAAGGTGGTTTGGAAGTGAAAGGGGGAATGAAAGTTTAACATTGGGTATGAAAATTACACATTTACATGTACACATTTCCTGATGGACCCATATTGTGTCTTTGAGATTTCGGAACCAAGGGTCATAAACTTCTTCTCAACAACTTTATGTCCTGGGTTCCGATTTTATCCGTTATCAAATGTGAGTTTAGCTGCACTATAAGAAACTACAGCTTTCTCCTCCTACCTCTTCATCGAGCACATTCCGAGAGGCCAACTCCCTCAGCAGGATCTCAGTGCCCATGGTCTCCACAATGTAAATCATCTCCCTTCTGTAATACTCGTATATGATTCTCAGCTCCTGCATTCCGTAGCCAGATATCTGCTGATGGAATTTCGCAATGCCATCTAGGAAACAAAAAAGGACAAGCATAGATCCTATTTTTGTGATGATCTGAATCTATGTCAGACTGGGGGTATGAAGGGCCCACCAGGGGGGGACGCTGTTATAGGGGCCCATTCTTAAGGGTGTGGCCAGGCTCCACTGGGGTGTGGCCAGCCACCACAGAGGTTTGGCTAATTATTACAGAGTACATGTTTTGTTCCCCTTGATAAATATATAGTAAACCGTATTCTTGTGAAGTATAATGTAACATAAGTATAATGTATAATTCAAGTGCACTAGGGTAAAGTCTGGAACCTGATCCCTAGAGGAGGGGAATGGCCCACAGGCAATGGGGCCTACCGGTGGTTTTCCCTGTTCCCCTGTGGGCCAGTCCGACCCGGATCTCAATTGGTTCTACATAGTCCATGTGAGCTCCCATTGATGGTGTGAAACAAGTCAAACTAGATTGCTTAGATTTTAAGCACGGCTCTGTCGGGTATATGCCCCCCAGCGATAGAAATGTTCGGGGCTGCGCATCGCTATCGCTGGGGGGGTTGCACACGACACAGCCGTGCTTAAAATCTAAGCAATCTAGTTTGACTAGTTTCACACCATCAATGGGAGCTCACATGGACTATGTAGAACCAATTCAGATCCGGCTCAGACTAGCCCACAGGGGAACAGGGAAAACCACTGATAAAGGCGCGAACATCGCTTTCGCCAGTGCTAGATTGAGCCTGCGCTGTGTGAGGTGAGCGGCCCCCCGTCATCACCCCCCCTCGCTCAGCACATTGCGCTGTCCTGAGCGGGTTTGAGATTAGCCTCCCTCTTCTCTCTCCCCCCCCCCCCCTCCCCCATTAACAACCGAGGGGGCTATCAGTGCCCCCCCCCCCCCCCCCCGCAGTGGAAACAAGACAATTAATCATATGCGTCCTACGCTCACAAGAGCAATATAACAGGCACAAATCCCGGTTGAATGGAAATATAACCAAAGACGCTGCTTGTACAAACCTGGAGCAAATGGGATATTGAAATACCAGAAATGATCACGTTTTATAAACGGACACAATTGTAACAACAGACAAGTTTCTTTATTCCTTTGTCTGCTATAATAAAACATTATAGATCCACCTCCCAGAATAGGTAAATCCAGTTGATTATTTGTATATCTGAAGGTACATTTTAAAGCTGCTAGATAAGATGTGAAAATGTCTGCTCTATATACAGATGGATCCACGTTTATCTTGGCCTTTAATATGATTAAGTGAGTCAGGTCAATCAGACTTAATCCCCTGCTGTAATAATTTAATCCCCTGCTGTATTGTTCTCTATATTGTATTGTATTGCATCTGAGAACAATAGATGAGAGGTTTATGCTAATAATCCATGGTGTGCCCAGGTGCAGCAGAGAAGCCAAGATAAATGTGGACCCATCTGTGTACGGTAGGGGTCGGATATGCATGATCGGCGGTTAGCATACCTCCGCCAGGATCCCCACAGTGGAATGCCGGCAGGGGTGGGGTGGCGAGCACAACAAGCTCCTTGCGGGCTCGCTGCGTTCGCCACGATGCGGGTTCAGTGGTGAGCTGCGCTCGCCGCAGGTTCTATTCCCAGTCTATGGGTGTGGTGGACACCCACGAGTGGGATTAGCCCCTGTTGGTCGGCATGCCGACTATTGGAATTCTGATGGTGCGGGATGTAGGGGGAGGTCATGTGACTGGCGCTCTCCTGGCCACTGGTCACATAACTACATCCCATATGGTAAATATATGATGATTTTGAAGATGTTGTAATTCTATGTGACCGGTCAATATACTTTTATTAAATATGTATTTCCATCATAACGGTGTGATCATTTCTGCCATACTGGTTTCCCATGTCATATATTGTTTAGCGCAGAGGCAATTTGCTGTTTAATAGTACTTTATCTCTCTCCACTTTATCTCTCTACAACGCTTGATAGATCTACCACTCACACCATTTTCAGATCGCTAATGCCGTGTCCCACCCAGGAATTGGAAAGGGCAACCTGGCATTGGACCCTGAAAACTGGCTTCCCGATCCGGCATACTGCTGGGTCAGGTAGGCGATAGGGGGCAGGGACCGCAACATCATCTGGGGGCGGATGCGGCGCCGGGAGATGAGATCATCTCCACGCCGCCTCTCCCTATGCTGTGAACGGGTCCCAGGTCGCATCGACCCGTCAACCCGTTCACACTGCCCCTGACCCAGTACTTACCCAGGAATTACCCTTCTTTATTCCCGGGTTGAATTACCGGGTCAGGCGACCTGGGAATTCAGGACTGACCCTTCCACACGGCACAGTGACCCGCGTCGACCCGGCAATATACCGGGGTCATACCGGATTAATTGTGCGATGTGAAAGGTGTATTAGTGTTAATATCTGCATTATTAATACGACTTATTATATAGCAGAAGTAAAGTCTTGTTAACAATGCTAATATATATATATATATATATATATATATATATATATAAAGACCTTTGACTGCAATAAATATGTAAGTTCTACAAGACAAATGTTTCACTTAATGAACATAATGAAAATAATCACAATACAGCTCACCTTGAATATAACACCTGGTAGTGGACTGACCCATTTTCTGTTTCAACCTTTAGACACAAAGAAACACATAAATGATAAAGGAAACGTATAGTACTAAAACAACCCCGGGAAATTGGGTCCTGTCTGCCAGTATGAGGAAAGTAAAGTCCCAATATTCCCTGCGGGTGCGATTCATTATATGATATGGGCCTGTATCACACGTGGACACGCCCATTCATTATTAGGGGCCCGATGGGGGCCACATAGTATTCAACAAACTCCAAAAACTCATCTAGGATCAGCTCCTTTATTCCTGGCTGAGCGTTACTCTCACCGCGCCCTTTTCAATTGCTCCTCAACTGTTCTTTATTGCTCCCTTGTGTACACTCTGCCTATCACATGACCTTCGCTCCCTGTATCAGCTAGTGTGTGCTGACGTGTCATCGGCCATTCTTGTTATCTGATTCAGGGGGACATTTACTAAGCAGTGATAAGAGCGGAGAAGGGAGCCAGTGGAGAAGTTGCCCATGACAACCAATCAGCACTGAAGTAACATCTATAATTTGCATACTATAAAATGATACAGAGCTGCTGATTGGTTGATGAGGCAACTTCTCCACTGGCTCACTTCTCCGCTTTTATCACTGCTTAGTAAATGTACCCCTCAGAATCCAATGTGAGCTGCGTAACAAATATACTGTGTGCTGCTAGTGATGTAGCCACCGCCACCTTTGCCGCCATGCGTACCCACGGGCATACGTATCGTGGCATGATGGATGGCGAGCCCAGCTGCAACTATTCGCATCCAGCAATCGCTACATGTATCCTTAAGGGCGTGCTTGTGTGTATGCATGTGCGTGACCTGGTTGTGCCAGCTATGCCACAATGCGTACGCATCTTGGCAAAGCTGAGCGTGGCTGCATCTGTACTTTTATGATGTCCCACTGAAATGGTGGTTTTGCCCATTTGCTAAAAAAAATCCTGCTGCGATCAACTTGGAATTACCCCCGTGGTTCTAGTTACGCCCCTGGTAGTACCATCAATAGCTAATGAGATTGTGGGAGATAAGGTTGTGCGGGAGGGAAGGAAGATGATCAGCTCAGTCATATTAGACACGTTAAGTGTAAGAAAGCGCTGGGACATCCAGGAAGAGATAGCAGAGAGACAGATACAAGTGAGGAAAGATGGTGTAGTAGAGTGTAAGCTCTCATGGACAGAAGCCGCTCTGTCTTCTGATCTCCCGGTATTTGCTCATTATCAGTGTCCCTTCTTCATACAGACTATAGACATATTGGAGGTGAGAATAAAGAGGTGAGAACAGCAGGGACTCCACCTCCTTACATTGTACATATTACAGTGTGTACAGCACCTGTCAGTGCCTTACCTGAGCGTTCCGATCCCCAGTGCCGGGAGATCCGGAAGCTGGAGCAGTGTTACTCACAGACAGTCGGGGAGGGGGGAGGGGGTGTGACGCAGGGTAATACAGTACATAATGATTTATTCTCTTTCTCTCTCTTCCTCCTCATACACCTTCCCCAGAGATCCCTGTGTAAACTACACATTAAACAGATCTTTAAAGGTCAACTATTATCAGTCGACATGGCAAAGGTCAACATGATGAAAACGCTGACATGTGAAAGGTTGACAGGGTCAAAAGGTCAACATTGATACACGTCGACATGCCAAATGGTCGACACAACATATTTTGTGTGTGTGTGCCATTTTCACTATCACAGCACATGGAACCCCAATTAGTGTACCACACCCCCTCGTATGTCTCACTGCGCTCGCCATGCTGCGGGTCAGGTGCCTCGCACCGCTGCCGCACAGGTTGCTATTCCCAATCGCAGTCCAAGCAAATGTGTTTATAGATATATTTTATTTCTATGCTACTCGTACCCAACTGTGAATGAATCATTGCTTATTGGTTAAAAGAAAGAGGATTTGGGGGCGTGGAGACGCAGTCGCGCTTTTCTCTATAAATTGCCCACATTACCAGCATTGTAGAGCTGGGGGCAGGACTTCAAAGACGCGATTCAGAGCAAATCGTGTCATCGCCCCATGCACTTTTTGTCTATGAGCGGGGGTACGGGCAGGGGTGACCGCGATGCAGGAGATTTGCCCACTTTTCTGGGGGGCCATGAGCTCCACCCGATTTTTGGGAGCATCCCGGCCATTCCTAGGATCCGGTATAGTGACAGCCATCGAAGGATGTACCACCGATAATCAATGGTTTTTAATCATCGCTGGACTTCGTCCGTCAGTCTGGCACTGCTGTTTTCTCAACATCGGGCAATACCATCGATGGTGCTGCATTGGTGTTGCATCATTAATGGCAAATATTTAATATTTTACTTATGACCAGCACTTTACAGAGAGTATTTGGGCTTTCACATCAGTCCCCGCCCCAGCGGAGCTTACAATAAATTGTACGGAGATAAAGTACCAACCAATCAGCTCATAACTGTCATGTTACAGGCTGTGTTTGAAAAATGACAGTTAGGAGCTGATTGGCTGGTACTTTATCACCGTGCAATTTATCACTCTGCAAGACTTGATAAATCTGGGCCATAGTATGGTAAGCCTGGCTCCGAGTGATCACACTGCAGCGCAGGTTCTCGTATTTCAGGCTGTACATAACTCCTGCTCCCCGTCAGGCCCAAATGACTCTTTGCCTCTTGCATGTTTCAGACAAGATCAGTCTAATTAGCTGCTCATAGGGATAGACGTTCCCGTGACGCTACTGGGGATCCGGTCTTTAGGTCGACAGTAAGTAGGTTGACACTGTCTAGGTCGACAGTAAGTAGCTCGACATGGTTTCTAGGTCGACAGGGACTATAGGTCGACATGACAAAAGGTCAACATGAGTTTTTCACATTTTTTATTTATTTTTTACTTTTTCATACTTTACAATCCACGTGGACTGCAACTGGGAGCGGTAACTTGTACTGAGTGCAGCGAGGCAACTTGCCCGAAGCATGGCGAGCGAAGGGACACGGTGCACTAATTGGGGTTCTCCATCACTATACAGAGAAAATGACACCAAAAAAAGTAAAAACACTCATGTCGACCTTTTCTCATGTCGACGACCTAGTACATGTCAACTTAGAGTCCCTGTCGACCTAGAAACCATGTCCACCTACTTACTGTCGACCAATCGTGGTTGACCTTGACACTGTCGACCTAAGTCTAATCTACCTTATATCATAGGCAAACGCAGGGGAGGGGGGATTCCGGTTGCCCAGAAACCCCCCTCCTCTTGGCAAGTGGCTCAAATTATGACAACGATAGCAATGGTATATGATATGATTACTAGAGCTGCCACCACATCATTCAGTTTAAGGGACAGAGCATAGTTGCTGCAAGTGCCCAGTGGTAGCAGCTTCTACCAAATTGCGGTGTGTGTGGATGTGAGTCCTCAATCAGTGACATGGACCTACCAGGAAGAAGAGACAGGAGCCTTACCATGAGGTGGGAGAATGTGTGCTTAGAAAGTGCAGTACTGGTTCTATTATATTTGTATATTTATTTATTATAGTATATTTAACCTTTTCCTGGCCACTTATTTATATTATGTAAATATGTTTGATACAGCCTATACTATAGACCATCTATAGTGGTAAATATTAATACTGGATTCCATGTTCTGCAGAGTGGGAGATTGTGGATTGCATTTGGAAACTCCCCTTTAGAAATCCTGCGTTTGCCACTGAACATGCCACACCCACGCTATTGTTATGTGATCACTCAGAGTCACTGCTGATGACCAATGGGCACTGATGATGTCACAGGATGTGTCTCAGGCGCGCACTGAGCATGCTCCTGCCAGTACATGGGCTGCTCCCTCTCTCATTAATACTCTCAGCTGCCCGGAGTCATGTGAAAGGTGACTATACAATCTATATGCAGCTGTATCATACAGCAACTGTACCCGATATCACAGGCAACCTGCTGCACACCAACTGCTGTGGAACTACACATCCCAGCATTCACTGTCCTAACAGCTTCAGGACATGCTGGGATATATAGTTCCACAGCAGCCGGTGTACCACAGATTACCTACCCATGTGATAGATATGATGCCTGCTCAGATATACTGTATGTTACTGTGTAGCTGACAGGTCCGCTGTGCAGACAGGATGTGTAAGGTGTTACAGAGAGATGATGGTGACTCATTACCATGTGATCTGTTCCTGTCTCTCCCCCTCCCCTCTCCCCCCTCTCCCTCTTCCCCCCCCCCCCCCCCCCTCTCCCTCTCCCCCCTCTCCCTCTCCCTGTATGTAACATTGTGCTGGATCCCCCCCCGCACTGACACATCTGAGCTCTCCGGTAACGCACTGACAAGTATATGATGTAATACAGAGGTTCCCAAACTCAGTTCTCAAGGAGCGCTAACAGTCCAGGCCTTAAGTATATCCATGATTGGCCATAGGTAACTTATTTCTACAATTACCATACTGTCCCTTTAAACCAGGACAAACATGAATTATACAGGTTCTGTGGCTGCTGACTACAAGCCTGTGTTTACCTGGTTTTACTCAGCCCCAGAACCTGTGTAATCCATGAGCGTCCCGGTATAAAGGGATAATATGATAAGCCTACTAAATTAGTACCTAAATCAACATGATGTAACCCTCTGTGCTGAGCCATGGAGAGCTTTAAAACCTGCACTGTTAGTGCCCCATCTCTGGGAACCCTGATACAATGTAACAGGGAGAGAGCTGTTTTAGGCCCTACACACTGGCCGATATACTGAAAGATATGAACGATCTCGTTCATAAATGAACGAGAACTCGTTCATATCTTTCAGTGTGGAGACTCCAGCGATGAACGATGCGCGTCCCCGCGCTCGTTCATCGCTGATCTCCCGTCGGCTGTGCATGCAGGCCATTATGGACGATCTCGTCCATATTTGCCTGCACTTAAATGCAGCCGGGTGACGGGGGGAGTGAAGAAACTTCACTCCCCCCGTCACTGCCCCCCCGCCGCCGGGTCGCTCGTCGGCCGCATCGGCCGTCGGGCACCTCGGCGGCGCGTCGTTTAATGTATAGGGCCCCTTAGTAAGTGGAGCCTCCTGCTGTTCTGGCTGTGTGACCCCTCTCACTCTCTACCCCTCTCCCCCTCTCTTCCCTTCTCCCTCTCCCCCTCTCTCCTCTTCTCCCTCTCCATTCTGACTCCGTTACATTGTGCATGAACACTCCTAATAAAGAGGAAGGGAGATTGGAAAGACTGAGCGGCTTCTGGACAGATTGTGGGCGTGCAGAGTCTCAGCTGCGATTTCAGATGCACGCACACAGGAGTTTTTTTATTTATTATTGGACGTTCCTGGAAGCTGGCTATGCCGAGGCACAGGGATGGTATCTATGTCTTATGGGTGTGTTATGGGAGAGACTTGGGCCGGTCACTCTGGTGGGCGTTCTGCACCCAGCATAGGGAAGGTACACGTTGCCAGGTTGTGACCAATGGTGGTTACACTAAAGACACACCAAGTGTTATTTGAGCAGACACACGGCTGTACAGCAGGGCATACTTGCCTACCCTCCCGGAATGGCCGGGAGACTCCCAAAAAAGTGGGCGGTCCGGGCAGGCGATGACGCGATTCTTGTTGAATCGCGTCATCGTAACCACGCCCCCTGCTGTATAATGCCGGTAATCGCGGCATTACACAGCGGGGGGGGGGGCTTAAATGGTGCGGTCCAGAAGCCACGCCCGTTCCGCCTCTGGCGCGCCTCCATTCCGCCTCTGGCCCGCCCCCCTGTCACGTCACCTCACTGCCCGCCCCCCCCCCCCCCCCCTGCTGAGCCCATGGGCTGCTCTCTCCCGGAGAGAGCAGCCCAGAAGTCGGCAACTATGCAGCAGGGATAGCTTGTAGCGGGATTTGTATAAAGTCACAGACGCACGGCTGTACAGCAGAGATAGCTTGTAGCGGGATTTGTATAAAGTCACAGACGCACGGCTGTACAGCAGAGATAGCTTGTAGCGGGATTTGTATAAAGTCACAGACGCACGGCTGTACAGCAGAGATAGCTTGTAGCGGGATTTGCAAAAAATCACAAACGCAGGTATGCTGCAGCGTCTGACGTAAGAGTCACGTCCATTACGCTGATACTTCAGAGTTATGTCCCTTTTATATCTGCCTAATATAAATGTTAAGATATGAATGCGATAGTATACACATTGCTGAACGTTATCTACTCGACTACTCTTGATGTATGTGGACGGTGGAGGAGGTGCAAGTGGACAACTGATGTCATTAGGCCCTGTCCCTCATGGCAAAATACCACAAATTGCGAATATTAGAATAGGGCATGGGGCCGAACAACACGCTTATCATAGAATCACGTCACTAGGCCCCACCCTTCCCCTCACAGGCCATGGACTCCCGCTATTATTCTGCCCATTTTGCCCATTTCACTAGGATGCGGGAGGAGTTTCTACTCTTCCAGGGAGTGTGGGAGACTACTTACAAAATTGGGAGTCTCCCGCAGGTTCCAGGAAAGTAGGCAACTATACCTATAAGTGGGGCTCATGAAGAATTGGACGCAAACACAACTTGAGCCTATTTTACACTTGTGCATTAGAGCAACCAACCTCAGACTTTACATGTGTGAAACTGATTAGTCATGGATTATAATCTGTGTTCTATATACTGTAGATCTGAGCTTTGGGTGTGCCTGAGAACCGTACAGTAACATACTAGCTTCCCATATGAGGTATATGTAGCTTCCTGTGCACTAGAGCGCCAGAGTTTGTGCCTCTGTTACGCATCCCTCTTATACTTATGTCCTCCAGTATCTCTCCTGTGTTATACAGATGATAAGTTGGGCTGTGACCACGTCTGGGTGAGCTGAGACCACAGAGAGCCCACAAAGGTAAGACAGACCCTAGTCCTGAGAGTGGCCAATGCCTGCAGAGATACAGGATCATCACCTACCGTTAATAAAAGCAGAATGTCCGCTTGTATCAGTGCACACCCAGCTCTGCTTGTGCAAATCACTACATGTTCCTGAAACGCGTGACAAGGAGAGGCGTGATCTGACCATACCAGTATGATTGGGTCATACTGTTCGCTGACCGTTCATACATTGCCTGCGCATATCGGCCTGCTATCTTTCAGATAGCAGCGCCGATATGACGCCCCTGTCACTGCTCAATCACCGTCGCTGCAATACATGGGGGGGAAGCGGTATAGCGTACATAACGTGCACTGATACCGCTCCCCCCACACCCATAGCGACTGTTCTTACATTTACCCCAAAGAGTGATAAACATGGGGGGGACGCGGTATAGCGTACATAACGTGCACTGATACCGCTCCCTCCCCCATAGCAACTGTTCTTACATTTACCCCAAAGAGTGATAAAGTACCAGCCAATCAGCTTCCTAGCTGCCACGTTACAGGATGTGTTTGAAAAATGACAGGAGCTGATTGGCTGGTGCCTTATCACTCTGTATCCGTATCCACTGTATCACTTTTTAAGGCTTAATGTATTTGGGCCTGGGAGTCATATGCAGCTCAGCCTCCGCTCTACGTGCAGCTGAAGGGATGTACGTGTTTGGAAATGTGGTATTTGCGCATAGAAAAAGTTTAGTGAGGGTGAATCAGTGGCGTGTGGCGAAGGCACGTCTGTTTTAGATGGATCTCTTGCACCAGGGACGGGGCTGCTGTAGATGGAACAGTGATAATGATGACGTATATGAAACCAAGCACACAGGTAGGGGAGGCAATGCCGGGGTAATTGCGGCCAACGTGCGTTCAGTTCTGCAGCACCCCAATAGTACAGTATCTGCATTGAATGAATGTGAGCTGTGACAAAGCGCGGCATGGTTCCTTCTGTTATTAGACCAAGCTATGTACAACCTGCTGGACTGCTGTGAATTTCTGAAACACAACCTGGCACACATCCCCTGAAGGTAATACGGGTACCCAGGTGGAACGGGCAATGGTGAGCACATGATCAGGTGTCATAAGCCTAGAATGAGTGAAGCCAAGAAGTCAGAACAGATACAGGTAGCAGTACACGGCACATTTGCTACAAAGTTTAAACTGGAATTTAAACAAGACAATAGTAATGTCAGAATACACTGTCAGCAGGATGGCGCTGCAAGTGCCACAGGGTCAGTCTCAGGACCATTGCTAATCAGTGCACTTTTATACCACTTTGAATACTGTATGCATAGTTACGTGGGTTGTGTATAGTGACACTGTATTACGCTTGTATTGGTCATCTCACGTGGGCAGTGCTGTGACTGTAGTGTAGACCTATTTCCTTGTACTGGCAGAACGGGCCCAGTTTCCCCAGCTTTGCTCTATTGCTATAAGTTGTGTGTTCAGTATATAATATATGTTTATCTTTTGCCTCTAAAGGTTGTGTCGCACGATCACCCTGGGGAAACAGAAAATGGGTCAGACCACTACAAGGCATTCTGTTAAAGGTCAGTTTTATTATGTTTATTTTTATTTACAGAAATATTTGTCTTGTAGAACATAAATCTAAATTATAAGGAACGTTTTAATAATATTTACTTTGGAATTGTTATTTCTAATGAGCCTTCACGTCTCAGTACAGATTTCCCATCCCAACCAATCAGCTTTTGTCGTTTTGTCAAACGCAATTTTTGCCCAAGCCTTTTCACTTTTTTTTTTTGAGCGAATCGGCATGGGCGAAAAACGGACCCAAAAACAGGCGAAAACGCCTGCAAATTCATCAAAACACGTGTATCGGCGGCGAATTCGACGATCCATGTGGTTTTCACCAGTGTCGGATTTTTCCACTGTTGAATAGGGCGGATCTAATTCACCATAAAAATGGCAGAAAATCCAGCAATAATTGAATAACCCCCTATGTATAGAACAGTGTCAGACATCTGAGGTTTGTTAATTCTATCCTGTTACCAGCAGGCTAGGAACAGTACAATACATGGAACCTCTATGAGTGTATATGGATTTTAAATGTTAAATGCATCAGCCGGTGATCGCTACTCTCACACAGTCCCAAGATGGCTCTGCACATGCTCAGTAATAGACTCTGCGGCCATCTTGGTACAGTGAATGCAGTGTCCCTGGAGGAGTATCAACATGGATTCTGCGCAGTAGCGCAATATGGCTGACACAATGATAACATAATGCTCACGCACCATTACACAGTCACCGAGCGATGATGTCTTGCAGCAGCGGAGAGTTTGAGGAGACCTTGTTCATAGTGCCGATGTTATTGTGCCATTACTTTCAAAATTATAAAAGTAGATAAATGCTCTACATCCAGACATAGTGTATGTTCATATGCAGTATTATAGCGGCCTCATCTTGTCACAGAAATAAGCTTTATGGTGTTCTGTTTGTTTTCTAGATGGCATTAAGAGGTTCCATCAGCAGCTGTCTGACTACGGAATGCAGGAGCTGAGAATTATATACGAGTATTATAGAAGGGAAATGATCTACATTGTGGAGACCACGGACACTAAGATCCTGCTGAGGGAGCTGGCCTCTCGGAATGTCCTCTTTGATGAGGTAGGAGGAGAAGTCTGTAATCTCTTATGAAGTACTATAGGAAGTAATACTCGTGAAACAGAGCATACTGTATTTGGGGTGGTCCCTTTTTAAAAGTCGCTAGGTATTTAATTAAACAGTAATAACAAAACACATTTATGAACCACGGTTCCCAAAGTTTCAAGTCATGGGTTCATCAGAAAAGGTCATCTTCTCTCTCATATACAGGTGGAGCCATGCTCATCTTGGCTTCTCTGCTGCTCCTAGGTGCACCAAGGCTTATTAGCATAAACCCTTCATCTACTGTTCTCAGCTGTAATACAATACAGAGAGAACAATACGGCAGGGGATTAAGTCTGACTGCCCTGACTCAATGAATCCTAGTAAAGGGATAAATGAGCATGGACCCATCTGTACACACACTGGTATGTTTTTGTACACGTGTAAAAATATCCTTACTTCATTTTACTTCATTCACTCTTTTACATCCATACTCCATTTTACTTCAATATCCTTTTTACTTATATACCCTCTTTTACTTACAGTATATGCTCCCTTTTACTTACTTACCTACCCATTTTCACATACTTACCCCCTTATTCTAACATACTCCCTTTTACGGGATACGGACAGGATCCCAACAGTTAGAATACCGACATCATGTTCCCAGTGGTCAGAATCCCAAGTACCTGAGGGTGAGTACAGGATATTAGGGTTAGGCACTTGGGGAAGGGTTAGGGTTAGGCTGCAGGGTTGAGGGACGTTAGGGTTAGGCTGTGGGAGGAGACAGCTAGGGTTAGGCTGTGGGAGGAGACAGCTAGGGTTAGGCTGTGGGAGGAGACAGCTAGGGTTAGGCTGTGGGAGGAGACAGCTAGGGTTAGGCTGTGGGAGGAGACAGCTAGGGTTAGGCTGTGGGAGGAGACAGCTAGGGTTAGGCTGTGGGAGGAGACAGCTAGGGTTAGGCACTTGGGGAAGGGAAGGTTAGGGTTAGGCTGCAGGGGTGAGGGAGGTTAGGGTTAGGTTGTGGGAGAAGACAGCTAGGGTTAGGCTGCAGGAAGGGATATTAGGGTTAGGCTGCAGGGGTGAGGGAGGCTAGGGTTAGGCTGCAGGAAGGGATATTAGGGTTAGGCTGCAGGGGTGAGGGAGGCTAGGGTTAGGCTGCAGGAAGGGATATTAGGGTTAGGCTGCAGGGGTGAGGGAGGCTAGGGTTATGCTGTGGGAGGAGACAGCAAGGGTTAGGCTGTGGGAGGAGACAGCTAGGGTTAGGCACTTGGGGAAGGGAAGGTTAGGGTTAGGCTGCAGGGGTGAGGGAGGTTAGGTTGTGGGAGGAGACAGCTAGGGCTAGGCTGCGGGAAGGGATATTAGGGTTAGGCTGCAGGGGTGAGGGAGGTTAGGGTTAGGCTGTGGGAGGAGACAGCTAGGGTAAGGCACTTGGGGAAGGGTTAGGGTTAGGCTGCAGGGGTGTGGGAGGTTAGGGTTAGGCTGTGTGAGGAGACAGCTAGGGTTAGGCACTTGGGGAAGGGATATTAGGGTTAGGCTGCAGGGGTGTGGGAGGTTAGGGTTAGGCTGTGGGAGGAGACAGCTAGGGCTAGGCTGCGGGAAGGGATATTAGGGTTAGGCTGCAGGGGTGAGGGAGGTTAGGGTTAGGCTGTGGGAGGAGACAGCTAGGGTTAGGCTGCGGGAAGGGATATTAGGGTTAGGCTGCAGGGGTGTGGGAGGTTAGGGTTAGGTTGTGGCAGGAGACAGCTAGGGTAAGGCACTTGGGGAAGGGTTAGGGTTAGGCTGCAGGGGTGTGGGAGGTTAGGGTTAGGCTGTGGGAGGAGACAGCTAGGGTTAGGCACTTGGGGAAGGGATATTAGGGTTAGGCTGCAGGGGTGTGGGAGGTTAGGGTTAGGCTGTGGGAGGAGACAGCTAGGGTTAGGCATTTGGGGAAGGGATATTAGGGTTAGGCTGCAGGGGTGTGGGAGGTTAGGGTTAGGCTGTGGGAGGAGACAGCTAGGGTTAGGCTGCGGGAAGGGATGTTAGGCTGCAGGAGGGTGTATCTGTCTTATATCTGTATACTGTAACTGTCTTCCAGCAATACGCGGAAATGGGAAAACCTCTTGGCCCCTCTGAGTTTTCTGAGAAGTTGGTACAAGACATTTTGGAGCGAGGAAGAGAAGCCGTGATTGGATTCTGGGAATGTCTCTATGATCTAGAAGTGGAGTGTTCATGCAGTAATCTGATCACAGTGCTGGATGAAGTCAGTATATTAGGTAATGATGATGGATCAGTGTTTAGATCTTAGTGATACGTTCTGTGTTATTTTAATTTAATCACTTTCTCTAAAAGGTACATGGCTGCTTTTGTCACATAATAAGAGAAACGTTCTGTGGGCACGTTGTGTTTGTTTAGGCAGAGTTACTACCTATTGGTGCTATGCCGAGTGCTCTGGGCATAAGTACAGGGTATAGGGATGATGGCTACTCTTGCGGGTGAAGGAGTGCGGTGGTACGATGGCATAGATGCCTACGACTCAAAACACAGTCGCATTCGTTTTCTGATCACATTCCATTCTTATGGAAAATACATTTTGGACCAGGACAGGTTGAGGATTATGTAGCAGTTACTGAGAGATTCAGGAACAGCGTTGCTGCTAGTTCCCACTGGAGCCGAGAGGTGGGGTACTAATTATCCGTTCCTGTGGGGGGGCCTGGTTAGGGCCGGGGTCCACTGTCCACCCCCTCCGGGTATACTTACTTTGCTCTGTAAAGCGTGTCCTTCTTCCTCTGCGGCGCCATCTTCCCAGTGACATCTTTAAATATCACTGGGAAGATGAAAGAGGGGGAGGGACCCGCTTCCTGGAGCAAGCAAGCAGATGATGATACACGCTCCCCATCCTTCCTGGATTTGCTCTGTAATATATCATTTTTGGTAGGAGGCAAGGCCACACACCTCTGGTTATAGTACCCGAGCCCAGCGCCACTCTCTACGGTCCTGCTTGTTTCTGCTGAAGAAAAGTACTGCCACTGAGTACTGTATGCAGGAGAAAGGAGAACACCGTGTCCTCGGCTGAGTCCAGGCAGAGAGGGGGGCTTCTCAATGCTCCCAACTCATGCAGCAGGAAGAATGGATGGGTTGGACCTAAGAGTGTAGACATCTAGTGGGGTATCAGGGGGTGTAGTATGGTATGCCGGCGGCCGGGAACCCGGCGGCCAGCATACCGGCGCCGAGATCCCATCTGCCGGCATACCGACAGCTGGGCAAGCGCAAATGAGCCCCTTGCGGGACAGTCCTGCAGCCCCTCCTCTGCAACTGCCCCTGGCAAAGAAGTCCAGGAACAGAGCATTTTATGGGTCATGTTGAAGGGTATGGAGATGCTGGATAGATAATGAGGTGATGATGTGGTGTAGGGTGCTGGTTATGTAACTATCTCATCCGGTGACTTCCTCATGTAGGTGACACGCTGATGCAGCAGATCCTATTGGATGGACATGGCCACTCATTAACACCGGAGCTGAAAGGTAAATACGATAGTAAATCATATAGCTAATGCTGGAACAGACTAGCTGGCAGCTTGATTAGGTGAACGATGGCGGGTTAGGAGAGACTCCCACATAGCTGTGTGACATGTACCCCAGTAACACGTACATACCTATCAACATGTCAACACGATGACCTGGGAAGGGGGCGGAGCTACACCATAATATGGGGGTATCGCTGAACAGTGTGTGCCTGCCCCATACCCCCTGTTCCCCTCTGCTTGCCTATGTTATGGGGCGCACTGCACCCTACCCCCACTGGTCTGTGCAGCAAACTTACTCTCCCAAACTTCCATCCCATGGGACAGAACGGTTCTGATGGAGACGGCTGGACAGAGCCCTCAAATCGGACCGTCCCACCAGAATTAGGACAGTTGGTGGGTATGTACCACAGTATCATTCTTTCTATATCCCTGCAAGGCTGGACACATAGGGGGAGATTCAAATGTTTGAAAAGTCAGTTGAGAGTCTGTTTTTTCCTATCTAATAGACAGACACCCAACCGACTTTTCAAACATTTGAATCTCCCTCATAGAATAATACAATATGCAATCAAAAATCCTTAAACACATCAGGGGCTTGTTTAATAGGGAGAACAAAGGCACTGAAACTCCTATTAGTAATCACTGTTACTATGGGGGTCATTCTGAGTTGATCTCTAGCTGCATTTGTTCGCAGCGCAGCAATCAGGCTAAAAAATGGCATTTCTGGCTGCGCATGCGTATGCACCGCAATGCGCACACGCGTCGTACGAGCACAATGAACGATGTAGCTTTGCACAGGGTCTAGCGAAGCATTTCAGTCGCACTGGTGGCCGCAGAGTGATTGACATGAAGTGGGCGTTTCTGTGTGGCAACTGACCGTTTTCAGGGAGTGCTCGGAAAAACGCAGGCGTGACAGAAAAAACACAGGCGTGGCTGGGCGAACGCTGGGTGGGTTTGTGACGTCAAAACAGGAACTGAACAGTCTGAAGTGATCGCAAGCGCTTAGTAGGTTTTGAGCTACTCTGAAACTGCACAATAAAACTTTGTAGCACTTCTGCTGAGCTAAAATACACTCCCAGTGGGAGACAGCATAGCGTTTTTACGGCTGCTACAAACTGCTAGCGAGCGATCATCTCGGAATGACCACCTATGTCACAGACAGATTCTGTTTCATGTACGTGTTATACACATTGTGCAATACTATGAAATACACCCTGTAAATTGTGAAACGCGTTGGAATTCCTGCTTGGAGGGCTACAGAAGTGATAACAGCGTTTGGAAAGGTTAGGAGCATGTCAGAAAAGTGGAGGGATACTGGGGGTCATTCCGAGTTGATCGCTTGCTGCCGTTGTTCGCTGCGTAGCAATCAGTGTAAAAAACAGCTAATTTGCACATGCGTATGCACCACAATGCGCTTGCGTGACATATGGGTACAAAGTCCTTTGTGGTTTTGCACAGGTTCTAGTGACGTTTTCAGTCGCACTGGCAGCCGCAAGAAGATTGACAGGAAAGGGGCGTTTCTGGGTGTCAACTGACCGTTTTCAGGGAGTGTTTGAAAAACTGAGGCATTCCAGGGAAAACGCAGGCGTGGCTGGGCGAATACTGGGCGGGTATGTGACGTCAAAAGCCGTCCCTCCAACGTTAGAATTAACGCACACGAAGAGTAAGTTCAGGGCTGATCTTGTTTTGCACAAAATGATTTTGCAGGCGCTCTGCTGCACAGGCGTTCGCACTTCTGTAAAGTGAAAATACACTTCCCAGTGGGCGGCGACAATGCGTTTGCACGGCTGCTAAAAACTGCTAGTGAGCGATCAATTCGGAATGACCCCCCCACTGTTCCTATTTTGCCCCTTGAAGTTTGGGCTTTTGTATCATCCATCAGTAACTCCCTCTCGGCCTACATTTGTGATATTGCAAATTCTTCTGCACAAGAGGAAATAATGCCGCCACTTTACTGTCATGGTTGGAGTCCTGTGAAGGGAGGCTACTGTTTTTATCGTAGAAATTATTTTTTCTGTATAAATGTTCATAAAAGGTGGAAATGTCCAAAGTAAGACCTGACAAGAACCACTGGGTCCAGCCTAGAGTCCAGCACTACCAGTACCAGCCCGGCGTTCAGCCCAATTACCCCTGGGTTGAGTTCAGCACCACCGGTACCAGCCCGGTGTTCAGCCAAATTATCCCTGGGTTGAGTTCAGCACCACCGGTACAAGCCCGGTGTTCAGCCCAATTACCCCTGGGTTGAGTTTAGCACCACCGGTACCAGCCCAGTGTTCAGTCCCCCCCGTGTACCTGTCCATCCACAGGAACCAACTAGCTTCTTGCACACAGCCTCTCCTTGCATTGCAACCCTGGATTTCAGCCCGGGAACACAAACTAACCCAGATCTGACACCCAATACATAGCACATCATATTTGTAAAACTTTATTTTAATATTTTCTATGTGTTCGGCAGATGTGCAGGAACATCACAAACAACACCTTCTGGAGAGAACTCAGGATCTAGTAGAAAACAGAAAATCAGGATCTACGCAAGAAAATGAAAGTTTCTACATTTTTGAACGTTGTATGGATCTGATAGTTGTCTACCTTGACCCCTTTCACGAGCTGCCTCAACACTGTCTCTTAGAGAGTGCAGAGAAACATGAGGTTTATTTACAAAATGAACGAAATAATAATCTGGAATTTATTTCCCCCGATAGACTGTTCCGCTGGTCACACTGGTATAAATGTGTGCCTCATTCAGTAGTAGTGAGCGGAGCACGGGGTGTAGGGAAGACCACACTGATGCAGAGGTTTGTCTATGACTGGGTGCATGGAAAGCTCTATCAGAGATTTGCCTTTGTCTTCTTTTTCAAATTCCAGGAACTCAACCGGCTGGATGAGGTCAGCTTGGAGGAGATGATCCTTCAGGAATGTCCCCATCTGCAGAACCACCTCCAGGACATCTTACAGGATCCAGAGAAAATGCTCTTTATATTTGATGGCTTAGATGAAAGTGTTCACCAAATGGATTTCAGATTAAATAAATTGTGCAGCGATATAAAGCAGAGAGAAAATCTCGGTGTGATTGTGGATAGTTTGGTGAAGCAGTCTCTTCTCAAGGGATGCTCCATACTAATCACTAGTCGGACAACAAAACTATCATTAGTAGATACAAGTGTTTTCAAGCGAGTAACTGAGATTATGGGATTGATCCCCAGGGAAAGACAGATGTACTGCGAGCAGTTTTTCAGGAACAAGGAATTGTCAGAGAAATGTTTTCATTATATGCGGGATAATGGGACACTATACAACTTCTGTTATATCCCGTCCTTCTGCAAGATGGTGTGTACAGTATTCTCATCATGCTTCAAGGACTGGCCAGCAATCCATGATCAGCCAATGTCTCCATTGCCCAAAACGTTGACACAACTCTTTGTGACCTATGTTGCCAACATACTGTCCAATCAGAGCCAGGAGAAGGAGTGGGCTCGGGAACTGCTGACATCTATTGGGCGTATGGCAGAACATGGTCTAATGAATAACATTGTTGCATTTAATGAACGAGATCTGGAATCATTTAATGTGGACCCATCCTCACAGATCTTTTCAAGCTTTATGAAGAAATCAGATCATCTTCCTAACATGATCTATTCCTTTATACATGCCACTCTTCAGGATTTTTTTGCTGCCTTGGCCCATTATATTAACGAATGTCCTGAGACGTTACAAAAGTCCCTTGAAGAAGCCAAATCATATAATGACGGCCGTGGTGAAATATTCCTTTGTTTCCTCTGGGGTCTCTCAGACAGCTACACTAGGTCCATATTAGAGCCTTATTTGGGAGAACTGTCTTCTCAGACTGTCAGAGAGGTCATCAATTCAGGAGAACTGTCTTCTTACACTGCGGGAGAGGTCATCACCTATCCAGAAATCCCCATTACTGACTTTGACAATTGGGTAGAAGAAAAGAAAAATCTTCCCCGAGTGTTTTTCTATCTCTTTGAGACCCAGAATAAGGATTTGGTTTTAGAATCTCTTGGATCCCACAGAAATATTCACTTTTCAAAAGTCCACCTGACCCCTCTAGATTGCACGGTGCTGTCCTTTATCCTCCAGTCCTGTAGAGAAACAGAGGAACTGCACCTAGATCAGTGTAACCTTCACAGTGAGAACATGGAGAGATTTGCGCCAGCTCTACACACCGTAAATCATTTAAGGTACTTAGTATACTTATTTTGTGTTTTGTTATAATGTATTGTATAGACTGAGATCAGCAACTGCACATGCGTCCAATTTGGTATATGCTCACTGACCTTGGTGCTATGGATTTCCATGAAAATGGGCATTTCTGGGTGGTAGCTGGGTGGGGACCATGGGATTCCATGGAATTGTCTCATCTCAACTCTCAAGGCAGGTTGTGGGCTTGCAGGCCGACTTCCATGCATGATGATAGTGCTCAGAAGTCTGCTTCAGATGGGGTGGGAGCAATCCTAGATACTAATGATGACAGTTACAGATGGAAAAACAGTGGGTGGTATAAGCTTCCATATTAGGTATGCTGGAGTGTAAGGAAACCTAAGATGACCGAAACGTTACGATGACTCTGTTTGGAACAGATACTTGGTTCAGGAGTGACCTATAATAAACAATACCCTCCAGTAGCCTCCGGAAGCTGAGCACTGGTTGTCCTACAGAAAATGAAAGAATGTCTACTGCGGATCTGTGGCACATACGATACATCCTCTGTTTTGGTCTTCACCCTAATCTTCATGCCTAGTTTCTTCTGCATCTGCCAAGCAATGTAAAGCATTTAGCCATGTCAAGGAAGGTCAGTGCACATTTTATCACATTGCAGAAGAAACTATACTGTGCTATAGATTATACAATTTGCCAAAATATCGAGTTACAAGATTCTCCAAAAAGATGGAACTTTCCCTTAGTTATTGTAGCTATGACGGTGTTATGGTACATCTAAAAGGTGTTGGAAATGTCATCCAATCAAAGTTGTTACATTGGAAATGATGTGTGTGCAGGTTTTGATTTTGTAAAATCTAGATGGCCCCAGCACATGCTCAGTAGAGATCTTGGTGGCCATCTTGGGCTAGGGCATGAAGTCTTCCTGGGGAACAGGAAGACTGGAGTGTGCACAGTAGTAGTGCACTCCTCTTCCAGCAGTTTATTCCTTTGAGATTCCTATTTAAACATAAAGTTTAAATGGTTGCATTGTATACTGTTTGTTAATGAAACAATAAAATACTGTAATATGTAATCCTCTGATCTCAATTAGTCTACATATATTATAATTTATTTTCATGTCTATTAACTTGACCATCGAAACACAAACTTTGTTGCAGTTGGACTTAAATTGAATGTACCCAGAGGATGTGTCACTCCGTGTGTATCCAGGATCCGATATGACGGCCTACCAGATCGACATATCGGCTATGTACACATCATCCCAGTGTGTACCCATCTTCAGTAAATCACAAACACGTCACTTTTATACAACTTCACAACGATGACATATTTTAATTCTAAATCTGAGATCCTTGCACTTTAAGTGAACGCAACTCTTGCTGTTTTTTGTAGACAATGTCCTGTATTATCAATCCCCCAAAATATTCCTTCATCTCTCCTCTGTTATGTGTGATAATAACCCACAATGATTCCCATCTCATTTACCCTCTGCAGACTTAATGGCAATAATCTGCGAGATGACGGACTGTGGACCGTATGCACTGCGCTAATCCACCCTGAGTGCAAGATCCAGACTTTGTGGTAAATTGTCTTTTTACACCGGATTATGTTACTTTATTTCTATTAGAAAGCCTTGTATGAATATACTGCATTTAATTGAGTAACATTCACTATAATATTGGCTTGAATGATGTAACACAAAAAATTATAGAAATGTATTATAGAAACTGCTGTAAACCTGTTGCCATAAACTCACATTTAATTAGATCAAGAATAATTATTGAGCCGCACATGCTGCAGGGAGGATGACTGTAATACACCTATAGGGGGCGTTCACGTTGAGACAACCTCTGTATAATATTACACTCACTGCTGTACAGCAAATACTGCAGGGAGCACTGTTACCTGTCGCGGGACACTGCTGGACCCATAATAACATTTGGGAGAGGGCCTGGCAATGCGTTTCCAACCTTCAGGACTGAGGAGACCACATGCTAAGACAGGGCCCATCTGAAATCAGAGTTTGGGCCTCTAGAGGAAGGCAAACCTCTTCTTTCTGTGCCACATAGTGATGGCATCCCCCACCCCCAAGTTGTGAGTTGTGTTAGGAGAGCCACCACCCATTACCTAAAGATGGGTGTCTGATTGCACCTTCGCTATTGATCTGTGATGCGTTCTAAGCAGGTTGAGTCCCCAGACACCAAGAATTACCTAACACAAATATGATGTACCATCTCCATGCATCCGAATACCCATTGCCCAGGAACGCCCATCCTGCCCGACTCGGAATCCCATCCAAAATGGGCCTATTGCCTAAGGCTATTTTGTGAATTTACATTCTGATGTTTGTAAACTGATCTCTTGCTTCTCTTCTGTAGTTTGGGAGGTAATAAACTCACAGACGTGTCCTGCTCACAACTGGGATCAGCAATAAGAAATAACCGGTCGCTGAGGATACTTTACCTAGGGTATAATGCACTGGGAGGCCCTAATTTCAGTGACTTGACGACAGCTCTGTGCAGTCCAACATGTCGGATAGAAGATTTAGGGTGAGTATGACAAAGACAAAAGACGTTTGTAATGGGAAGTGTTGTATACAGTTGTTTTATTAGATCATGTGACACAGAGATAACATTCTAAAAATTAAGTGGGGAATTCAGTTAGCCATGGGACTTATCACTGGCTTTTAGCTCCTGGGTTAAGTGCAAAGAGCTATTCAATTATTTCACAGTAAGACCCATATGCCGAGGTAAACCTGTGGCTAATGCGCGGTAGGCTGAAATTCCTGGTTAAGTGTCCGAAGCTATGCAATTACAGTGCGCAGTAAGTCTAAAACCTGCCCGGAGGGTGCACTTACAGTAACGTGGGTTTCTATTCACAGCCTCCTGAGGTGTGCACAGAAATTCATGTTAAGTGCACCCTCTGGGTTTACCACTGGCAGTAATTGAATAGCTTTTAACTCAGGAGCTAAAAATCCTGCAGTATATCCTAGGGGAATATTTATTAATTATCAGGCTCCAGACCCATTAAATATAATTTCTTGTCACATCTTATTACGGCAATAACAGATTATGGACCGCTTGAATGTACTAAAACACACATGCATGAACAGGGGATACATAATATTTGCAGGTACCCCCAAAAACAGAAGATAGCCTGCAAATATTCATTGATAAATAGGCCCCCTTACATTTTACTTAGGAGTTTGCTAGACCTATAGAAACATACATATTAATCAGTTTATACCTTTAAAATAATGCTTAACTTCTCCTGCATTTACTTGTATTCCCTGTGGAATTTAATTGTTATTTGCATCTTTATAAATTGATTTGAAAGCACGTAAAATGACTATTTATCCCCCCTTTTCTTTAATTGCACTAAAGGGCACATTTGTAAACAATATACAGTGCATCCGGAAAGTATTCACAGCACTTCACTTTTTCCACATTTTTTTATGTTACAGCCTTATTGCAAAATGGAATAAATTAATTTTTTCCCCTCAAAATTCTACACACAATACCCCATAATGACGAAAAAAAAGTTTAGTTTTTTACTGATTTTTGCAAATGTATTAAAAATAAAAAAGTAAGAAATCACATGTACATAAGTATTCACAGCCTTTGCCATATAGCTCAAAATTGAGCTCAAGTGCATCCTGTTTCCACTGATCATCCTTGAGATGTTCCTACAGCTTTATTGGAGTCCACCTGTGATAAATTCAGTTGATTGGACATGATTTGGAAAGGCACACACCTGTCTATATAAGGTCCCACACTCGACTGTCCATGTCTGAGTGCAATCCAAGCATGAAGTCAAAGGAATTGTCTGTTGGCCTCCGAGACAGGATTGTCTCGAGGCACAAATCTGGGGAAGGGTACAGAAAAATATCTGCTGCTTTGAAGGTCCCTATGAGCACAACTATTCCGTAAATGGAAGAAGTTCGGAAACCACCAGAACTTTTCCTAAAGCTAGCTGGCCGTCTAAACTGAGCGATCGGGGGAGAAGGGCCCTAGTCAGGGAGGTGACCAAGAATCTGTCAGAGCTACAGCATTCCTCTGTGGAGAGAGGAGAACCTTCCAGAAGGACAACCATCTCTGCAGCAATCCACCAATCTGGCCTGTATGGTAGAGTGGTCAGACGGAAGCCTCTCCTTAGTAAAAAGCACATTTCAGCACACCAGGAGTTTGCCAAAATGCACCTGAAGGACTCTCAGACCATGAGAAACAAAATTCTCTGGTCTAATGAGACAAAGGGGGTCATTCCGACCTGATCGCTTGCTTGTTCGCAGCGCAGCGATTGATAGGCAGAGGCGGTCGCTGGGCGGAAGGGGGTGGCACGGTGGCGGTTGGCCTCCGTTTTGTGGGCACGGTTCGGCCAATGCAGGCGTGGCCAGACCGTGCGGGGGTTCGGGCCGCAGCGGCTGTGTGACGTCACACACAGCCGCTGCGACCAGGGGCAGCGACGAGCAACTCCCGGTCAGCCGCAGAAGCTGCGCTGGGCGTGAGTTACTCAACAAATACAAAGGCATCGCCGCTGTGCGATGCTTTTGTCCTTGTGTGGGGGGCCGGACAGACATGCGGGGCGGGCTAGCCCTGTGCTGGGCGTCCCCCCGCATGTCTGGGAACATGATCGTAGCTGTGGCGAGCGCAAATGAGCCCCTTGCGGGCACGGTCGCGTGCCACGCTATTTATTCTCCCTCAAGGGGGGTTGTGGACCCCCACGAGGGAGAATACCTGTCGGTATGCCGGGTGTCGGGATTCCGGCGCCAGTATAGTGTGCGCTGGGATCCCGACATTCGGCATACTGAAGACCACCCGCTGCAGGAGCAGAGGGATGGGATTAGGCTGTGGGAGAGGAGGGTTAGGGCTAGGCTGCAGGAGCAGAGGGTTGGGATTAGGCTGTGGGAGGGGAGGGTTAGGTTGCAGGAGCAGAGGGTTGGGATTAGGCTGTGGGAGGGGAGGGTTAGGGCTAGGCTGCAGGAGCAGAGGGTTGGGATTAGGCTGTGGGAGGGGAGGGTTAGGTTGCAGGAGCAGAGGGTTGGGATTAGGCTGTGGGAGAGGAGGGTTAGGGCTAGGCGGCAGGAGCAGAGGGTTGGGATTAGGCTGTGGGAGGGGAGGGTTAGGGCTAGGCTGCAGGAGCAGAGGGTTGGGATTAGGCTGTGGGAGAGGAGGGTTAGGGCTAGGCTGCAGGAGCAGAGGGTTGGGATTAGGCTGTGGGAGGGCAGGGTTGGGGTTAGGCTGCAGGAGCAGAGGGTTGGGATTAGGCTGTGGGAGGGGAGGGTTAGGCTGCAGGAGCAGAGGATTGGGATTAGGCTGTGGGAGGGCAGGGTTGGGGTTAGGCTGCAGGAGCAGAGGGTTGGGATTAGGCTGTGGGAGGGGAGGGTTAGGGCTAGGTTGCAGGAGCAGAGGGTTGGGATTAGGCTGTGGGAGGGGAGGGTTAGGTTGCAGGAGCAGAGGGTTGGGATTAGGCTGTGGGAGAGGAGGGATAGGGCTAGGCTGCAGGATCAGAGGGTTGGGATTAGGCTGTGGGAGAGGAGGGTTAGGGCTAGGCAGCAGGAGCAGAGGGTTGGGATTAGGCTGTGGGAGGGGAGGGTTAGGGCTAGACTGCAGGAGCAGAGGGTTGGGATTAGGCTGTGGGAGGGGAGGGTTAGGGCTAGGCTGCAGGAGCAGAGGGTTGGGATTAGGCTGTGGGAGGGGAGGTTTAGGTTGCAGGAGCAGAGGGTTGGGATTAGGCTGTGGGAGGGGAGGGTTAGGGCTAGGCTGCAGGAGCAGAGGGTTGGGATTAGGCTGTGGGAGGGGAGGGAGAGGGCTAGGTTGCAGGAGCAGAGGGTTGGGATTAGGCTGTGGGAGAGGAGGGTTAGGGCTAGGCTGCAGGAGCAGAGGGTTGGGATTAGGCTGTGGGAGAGGAGGGTTAGGGCTAGGCTACAGGAGCAGAGGGTTGGGATTAGGCTGTGGGAGAGGAGGGATAGGGCTAGGCTGCAGGAGCAGAGGGTTGGGATTAGGCTGTGGGAGAGGAGGGTTAGGGCTAGGCTACAGGAGCAGAGGGTTGGGATTAGGCTGTGGGAGAGGAGGGATAGGGCTAGGCTGCAGGAGCAGAGGGTTGGGATTAGGCTGTGGGAGAGGAGGGTTAGGGCTAGGCTACAGGAGCAGAGGGTTGGGATTAGGCTGTGGGAGGGGAGGGTTAGGGCTAGGTTGCAGGAGCAGAGGGTTGGGATTAGGCTGTGGGAGAGGAGGGATAGGGCTAGGCGGCAGGAGCAGAGGGTTGGGATTAGGCTGTGGGAGGGGAGGGTTAGGGCTAGGCTGCAGGAGCAGAGTGTTGGGATTAGGCTGTGGGAGGGGAGGGTTAGGGCTAGACTGCAGGAGCAGAGGGTTGGGATTAGGCTGTGGGAGAGGAGGGTTAGGGCTAGGCTGCAGGAGAGAGGTCTAGGCATACTCACTGCAGATGACTCCACCAGAACGCAGGACTACAAGACTCCGCTGGAACCCCCAGGGGAGGTAAGTGAAGCCACTGCACCATCGGGACTGTTTTGTCTACATTTCATCACTGTCAACATGATGTCAACACTGACCATATCGACATACATGTTAAGCATGTCAGCATTCTCATGTGACAACAAAATTTACTGAAGACGGCAATGTGACCATTCTGAAACGATGATTCTGGTTTACACTGTAGGTCGCTGTGCTGTATAATGAATATGAGTCTCTTCCCTGTTCTGTGATGGTGAAACGCGTGGCTGATCAGCTGTCTTGCTGGTCTGGATTTGAATGTTTTTAGCCTGAATATTCTCCTTTACTGAAAAAGTACAAAAAACTCAACAGTGCTGCATCTGTGTCTAAAATAGTGTCAGAAACACAATACAACTACTTACTGGTTCTAGACTGGAGACATAGGCGTGCGCAGCACATTTTATTAGGGGGTGCACCGTCAGAGGGGTGTGTCTAGCATTGATGATCTATTGATGGTCAATGCAATATAAAATACCAATCCTAATAAAGCAGGTACATTGTCAGATGTTGTGGTGTGCACCAAACAAACACCCCTGATGGCACTCACTGCAATTACACTGCTCCTCCTCAGCCTAGTCTGGCTCCCCCTCTCTTTCCCCTGCAAGCTGCAGCAGCTTACTTACAAGTCAGTCACTCACTGACACTGACAGTCGCAGACTAGTATTTCCGCTGTTGGGAAAATTAGTGACGTGTCAATGCTGCTGCCGGCAGCTTGCCAGTATTGAATTTGTCTTCCTAAGAGGAACGCTGGCTGCATGCTGATCCACATCAGTGGCTGGCGTTGGCATAGCATAGAAGGAGCGAGGTGGGTGTGACGGGTGGACGTGCGAGCAGCATGACGTAATCACATGACATCATGCTGTTTTTGTACATTGAGGTGGAGCCGGGAGTTTGAAAGCCGGTGGCAGTGGCAACCTTGATTAACCTAGGCGTCCGGTCAGTAAGGCAGTCCTGACAGGGTGCAGTGCAGAGGGGACAGTAATCAGCCTGCTCGGCGATCGCAGCATCAGGCATGTGAGATCGGGGTGCCGGACATTAGGGGGTGCCTGTGCGCACCAGGAACCCCCCCTGCGCACACCTATGACTGGAGATGGTCATATTAACACAATATGCAATTTATCTATACTCTATTTATTTACAGTTTATCTCAATAAATGATGCTCTGAAAGGTGGTGTTAGCGAAAGGCCTCAGTACGGAGAAATAACTGATTTTATGTGTGATTCGGTTCTCTTTACACCGTGTTCTGTGTTCCTTCTCCAGCCTGACGTATTGTCACCTGACGGACAGTTCCTGCTCCCCGCTGGCATCTGCAGTAACTAATAACCAGTCTCTGCGGGTTCTATGTCTGACTTGTAATGACTTGACTGGTCCTCACTTTGGTGATTTAATGACAGCTCTGTCCAGTCCTCTCTGCTGCATAGAGGAATTACAGTGAGTATAACCACGTTGTGCAGTTTTCATAGGGTGTTATAGGGCGACAAGTGCTACAAACGCCATCCTATTGCTTTGGCCTTGGTTATACATTTCTGCAGTAACTGCGCCGCGTGACTTTTAAAAAAAATGTTTTTAGTTGCGCAAGTCGCATTTTAAAGAAAGGACACAGAAAAGAAAAAATGAGCAATTATGGAACTTTCCTAATTAATATTCCATATGATGAAATTATAATATATGAGCATAATGGTCCCGTGTCGGACTGCGGCAGGAAGGGTCCACCAATGGTAGGATGCTATGCATAAGGGGTGTGGCCAGTTACCTCAGAGGGGGTGTGGTCAGCCACAACAGAGGCTTAGATGGCCATTGGAGACAATGTAACTGACCCTGTAATAGAGACATAATGTATAATGAGTGCAGTGCCTGGAACATGTGATTATAGGAAGGTAACAGGACCCTCTAGGGATTTTCCCTGTACCCCTGTGGGCCAGTCATGGTTTCTTTACATGTTGTATATATATGCCTTCCTTGGGTTGTGGCAGATACAGGCAACGAGAGCTATAACTACATATTTTGGTGCCCTGGGCCATAAAAAGCATTGGCGCCCCCTGCCCATATTTATCAAACATGCACATAAGGCGGGCCCTGGTACCCAGTGAAGGCACTTGCTATGATGCCCCTTCCCACGTGATATAATATATATATATATATATATATATATATGTCGTATGATCTGCCACTCAGTCTAAGTGTATACCATGGGTCTTCAACCTGCGGCTCTCCAGCTGCTGTGGAACTACACATCCCAGCATGCCCTGCCTCAGTTTTAGCATACCTTAATAGCAAAACTGTGGCAGGGCATGCTGGGATGTGTAGTTTCACAGCAGGTGGAGGGCCGCAGGTTGAAGACCCATGGTGTATACCTTGATCCGGTGCCCCTACGTAATCAATTCACATTTTCTCATGAAGTGCGGCACTCAGACTCCAATAACGACACATACACTGCAACGCCGCATCAACGTTTCAATTGTTTAAGATTTTCTTCAGGATAACAGAAATGCGCAGTGCTTTCCTTATAAACCCCAAACAGTAGCCATGTCCCTTCATCCCGGAACTCGAGAAAGGACCCGGCGCATGTGAGTGACGTCGACCCATATCAGCGAGCCGCACGTCAGACAAAATCACCATGACAACCCAGTAACAACCCCCGTGCACTGAAATACATAAACAGGCACAATGGTTACAAACTGGCAGTCTGTGAATAACCAAGCAATACGCTGTACATATTGATTACACTCTAGCAGTATGCTGCACACATTACACCACCAGGGGAAATATTCATACAGAGAAATCTGTAAACAGAACTCAAAACCAGATGTGATCAATATACAGTATAAGCGCAGGGACGGACTGGCCCACAGGGGTACCAGGGAAACCACCAGTGGGCCCCACTGCCTGAGGCCCACTCCTTCCTCTAGGGATCAGGTTCCAGACTGTGCACTTGTATTATACATGGTAGATATGTTGCATTACACTGCACTGAACTATTGTGTATTTCAAGCCTCTGTGGAGTCTGGCCACACCCCCTTTGTAGGCTGGCCACACCCCTAAGTATGGGCCCCTATCATTGCATTCCCCCAGTGGGCCCTTCATGCCCCAGTCTGACACTGTATAAGCGTACCTGGGGGTCAGATAAAATACACAAAGTGCAAAGTAACACGTGGAATATAATTCTATATGCTGCTGATGTATTTGTCACAGCGAAAACATATAGTATATACTCCCATGAATTATCAATAACACTGCACCCACTATAAATATGCCAGTGATCTGGGCTACGTATTCTGTGTGCCTGTAATAATACATTGGAAAGGCGAATCATCTGTGCGTTCCCGTATTCCCTGACAGGCTCCAGTACTGCTCGCTGACAGATGAACATTTGCCGCTACTGGTGTCTCTGAGTAATAACACAAAGCTCAATGAACTGAAGCTGAGCAATAATCACTTTACAGACTCCGGAGCCGGGTACATCGAGGAACTGATACTGAAGTCGCCCAGTCTGAAAACATTCTGGTACGTGCCACAGAGACCGGTCAGTGATGCTGTGACTTACACAGGGGTGGGCCAGCCCTAGGCCTGAGTCTTACCCAGTTATATTGTGTCCTACCCCTAATGCCCTGAGTCTCTATGCAATGTGCACTTTCTCCCCCCAGCTATTAAATAATCGTGTTCTAGATCACATCAGAACAACAACGGAGGTTGTGGGAGGTACTGTGGGCGGGATGCATCAAGCGTCACATTTTGCCTACGATACTGCACATTCCACCACTCATCACAAGCATAACGATATTTACTAACGCCGTATACCTGAATAAAATCACAAAGCTCCCGGTAAGATCGGTCCTTTACGATGATAGGATGTCTGTGTTTATGACCCAGGAATCCTATGTGTTTTCTCACGCACACAAGACAGGGGACACTTGGAGGGATCTGATTGGCTCCCCTCAGTGCACATCAGGATAAGAAGCTCGTAGGCATCTACTAGGTAACGACATCTGTAGGTGGAACGCGTCCATCCCCCGGAATGTATTGCATTTTAGTAATGCAAATATAGGGGGTAATTCCAAGTTGATCGCAGCAGGATTTTTGATAGCAACTGGGCAAAACCATGTGCACTGCAGGGGAGGCAGATATAACATGTGCAGAGAGAGTTAGATTTGGGTGGGTTATTTTATTTCTGTGCAGGGTAAATACTGGCTGCTTTATTTTTACACTGCAAATTAGATTGCAGATTGAACACACCCCACCCAAATCTAAAGTGCCCTACACACTTAAAGATTATCTGTCCAATCTTTCTGGTTGGAACAAAAATCTGGTAATGTACGGGAGCAAATGGCAATTGACCATTTGCTCTCAAACACTGGACAACAGACAAAAATTAACTTTCAAACAAATTGGTTAAGTTTGTTTTGTTACAACAATTAATCTTAACAACCATTTCTGTCCATATTCTGGATTTTGGTAGCAAATGGTTGATTGTCATTTTCTCCCAGACATTGCCAGATTTTCTTTCCAATCAGACAGATTGGACAGATAATCTTTAAGTGTGTAGGGCCCTTTACTCTCTCTGCATATGTTATATCTGCCTCCCCTGCAGTGCACATGGTTTTGCCCAGTTGCTATCAAAAATCCTGCTGCGATCAACTTGGAATTACCCCCATAAGACGAACATTTTGAGCGGAACAGATGCTCGGTGCAGCAGAGTCTCCTGGTCCCTGGTGCACCAAGTGGGGAGCTGTACGGTGTGACTTAAGCTGCAGTTAGAAAGGACACTTCTGTACATTGCAATTAAAACTCATTGATATTTTTTAACATTATTTTTATTCTAGGCTCTGTTTCAATCACATGTTGTCCAGAGATGTTAGACAGAAGTTATTAAACCTGAAAGATCACAAGCCAGGCCTGAACATTTACATTGACTAAACAAATAAGAAAAATGATGGACAAATTGCGCAGAGTGGACGGCACATCCAGGTCACCGGTTTTGTGGCGGATGACGCTTTCTCCGGACTATCCAGATTATTTTACAGACAGAAGAATAGACTATAAACTTGAAAAAAGATTGTTCTAAGTGTATTTAACAGTACGTCTTCCCAACCCATGGAATCATAAGAATGGCGCGACTGACACCATGGCGTGTTGCAAGTTATATGTGTTGAAAATGCAATAAATTCCTCTAACTGATGTGGGGAGTTTTTATGATTTTCTCAGACGCTCCAGCGAGCTAGAAGTCTCTGACAGCATCACCTAGTCATGAAACACCAGGATGACCCTGATTTGAAGCACAGAGTATTTTGAGTTGGAAACATGAGTACAGGCTGAAGATGTAGCAGAGTTTCTGTACACACCAGCGGATGCCTTACACTAACGAACACCTCGGTTACTTAGCCAGTGGATTGGTTTTATTTACGATAAAGCAGGTACAGCCGTACTCACTGTTATATGCAGAGCTTGAGAAGGAGCAGAGTGCCATACAGCCGGTGAGTGAAGGTAGGCTGGGTAGTGGTGTAGGAACACTGGAATCTTTGTGGATTGCAGGTAATTGCAGGTCTCTATGGAGATACATCTTCCACTGTGATGCTCTAACACAGTCTCTCATTGTTTCAAGGTTCCCGCACATTCTTAGTAGTGACCTTGGTGGCCATCTTGGGATAGGCTATGAAGCCTCCCTGGAGGAAAGGAAGACTGGAAACTGCTCTTTTAACAGTCTCCAAGTATGGTGATGTTCTAATCCCACCCACTTTGGAGTTAGTTCCTCCTAAAGTTGATTTGGTGCCACCCACATGAGCCCAGTTCCTAAAAAAAATTCCCACTTTTATTTCCCAATCTGCCCCTGGTTATCCCTAGCTAATATCTTCTGTATACACTGTTCACGGCTCCTCTCATCCTTCCTCCAGTAACAGGGACGGGTGATAGGGCGACCCCCTGCTGTCTTCTCACAGAACGGTGTGCTGAAAGAAATTGAGATTTATCTATTAAATTAGTTTAGACATTCTAATTTCTAAATAGTTTTCAGTTCTAATTAATTGAAATAATTTCCTTTTTAGGTGTTAATACATTTGTTTTATTTTAATTAAAAATGTGTTGGATAAGTCTTAAAAAGATGTTCTCGACTCAATTCAGTCATATAAAAAATAGTTGAGTGGCTGCCATAGCTCCGTCGCTGAGGCCAGGAAATCTCTGTCACAAGACAGAGACCCACACCTTGACACTCTCACAAAACGGAGGCAGCCATTTTGTAGAATGGATGCCATCGGCGCCCCCTCCCTATCCCCAAGAGGCTACAGACTGTCAATCAGCTGATGTCTGCAGCCTCACTGCGGCCGAGGTTTCCGATAATCGGAAAATTGCACCCAAGTCGCTTCTACTATGTACCTGAATCAGGTCAAATATGCGGCTTTTAGTGCTTTTGATTCCATATTCCAGCTGGAAGCAAAGTCGTAGCATGGTGCCACGGGCGTCAGTGGAGAGGGGGGGGGGGGGGCATGGTGATAAGTGGGCAGATCTGCGCCTGCGTACAAATAATGTGGCCTCCTCCGCATACAGCTCATCTATAGGAGGAGATATATGCTTAATTACAGATATATTGCAATAATCTCCCCCTGCATTAGGCTGCATATCCGCCAGTATGCAGGAATAGCTTCTTGCCGGGACAGGTCTTTTCTGAAATGGAGGTGTTCGGGTGTAAGTGTAATTAATGTGTAATTGACCCGCGCAAGCTGCAAGTTATGGAGAGGGATCTTTCAGATCCCTCTTTGTGGATTTTTATTAAAAGAAGCTCGTAGGCTAATGATGGAATTATCTAGAGGGCAATTGCTCCAGAAATCTACGTGGACTGCTGTTCTGCAGGAGAAGCAGCAGATATTCTACTACAGCCCCTATTCATATACATATGAAGACATATGGACAGTGTAGCTGGAACGTCAAATATAGGGCCTAATTCAGACCTGATCGCAGCAGCAAATTTGTTCTCTAATGGGCAAATCCATGGCCCTCATTCCGAGTTGTTCGCTCTGTAATTTTCTTCGCATCGCAGCGATTTTCCGCTATTTGCGCATGCGCAATGTTCGCACTGCGACTGCGCCAAGTAAATTTGCTAAGAAGTTTGGTATTTTACTCACGGCATTACGAGGTTTTTTCTTCGTTCTGGTGATCGTTGTGTGATTGACAGGAAGTGGGTGTTTCTGGGCGGAAACTGGCCATTTTATAGGTGTGTGTGAAAAAACGCTACCGTTTCTGGGAAAAACGCGGGAGTGTCTGAAGAAACGGGGGAGTGTCTGGGCGAACGCAGGGAGTGTTTGTGACGTCAAACCAGGAACGAAACTGACTGAACTGATTGCAGTGGCAGATTAAGTCTCGAGCTGCTCAGAAACTGCTTAGAAATTTCTATTCGCAATTTTGAGAATCTTTCATTCGCAATTTTGCTAAGCTAAGATTCACTCCCAGTAGGCGGCGGCTTAGCGTGTGCAATGCTGCTAAAAGCAGCTTGCGAGCGAACAACTCGGAATGAGGGCCCATGTGCACTGCAGGGGAGGCAGATATAACATGTGCAGAGAGAGTTAGATTTGGGTGGGTTATATTGTTTCTGTGCAGGGTAAATACTGGCTGCTTTATTTTTACACTGCAAGTTAGATTTCAGTTTGAACACACCCCACCCAAATCTATCTCTCTCTGCACATGTCATACCTCCCAACTTGTGGCTGTAAGAAAGCGGGACTCTTCGCCGCGCGCCGACCCGGAAAAGGGGCGTGGCCTCACCTGTGATGGGTATGGCCTCGATCGAGTGGGCGTGGCCTTGCCAAACGGCCTGTTTTTTCTGCCTTTTTCGGGGCGTGCCCAGCGCTCCCCTAGCAGCTGGGCAGCCCCCGCTCACCTCCTAGCTCTGAATACATGCCGTGCGGGTTTTGCCCATTAGCGAACAAATTTGCTGCTGCGATCAGATCTGAATTAGGCCCAATTAAGATTCTTTATAGAAATTGTTTATTTTTCTGTTGAGGTTTTTTTTTTTTAGGAATTGATGCCGTACCGGTAATACCCAACAAGTGGCAGCAGTTCACCAATCAGTAAAACCAGTCAGCATCCGACTGGAGTGTGGAAATGTCGCCATCTATATTAAATGACTGGGGAGCACCACACATGGAATCTAATCTGTGCTGTCTGGGTATAATATACAGTAGGGGCACCTAATGTGGCTCCAGGTGCAGTGTGAACGGACATTCCGGAAAACACGGCACACAAGGACCTTGAAATAATGTATAGGGACAATGGGCCTGATATACAGGTACACACAGTCGCCGCTGTGCCTGCTTCTTTATGCAGCTGGATAATATGCATTGCAGATGCTACTAATGTCAGCCATCTTCTCGTGTACTAGCGTGCGCCGGACTGTGCAAACCCTGAGACACCCACTTTCAGTGCCCGTGCATGCTGCAACGCCACTGGTGGTCCTAGATAATCCACCATCGTGTGCACCACCGGCACCCTATGCCCGGTGCAGTGTCTCCATCTGACCGTGGCTTCCTATGGCTGCGTCTGCGCTTCTGAGAGTGCAGCTGCTGTCGCTGGCACTCCCGTGGCACTCCCAGAACACGCGCATGCGATGGATTTTTATGCGGTCATACAGGCCACCACCCGGAACCACCCGTGGTATTGCCTTGCTATTCTTGATACCAGCGGCTCCGTACGCAACAGGTTCATTTGTGCGTACACTCAGGGTAACGCATGCACTGTAGGGTTTTCAAAAAAATGTTTGCAACTATGTGAACATCGTCTTTGCGCGTACTTAGCGTCCTCCTTTGCACCAACATGGCGAATAGCGTCCGGCCAGTGCATGGGAGATGGAAACTGCCTATGAGTACGCTGCACTCATCTATTTCAGGAGATACATCCGCTTCTTATGTAGAAAGTCTTTATTCCAACATTTACTCCACTTTTTGCTCAGAGGGTAACAGAAACCCCCGGGGGCTGAACGCAGATCTGTTTGTGTATTTGCTCTGCGCAGGTTCTGGAACCAGGCGTACGCATCAATGGGCAATGCAGCATTATACGTAATTCAGTGGCATTGCTACTGTACATGTGACCATAGGAGTGTTACCAGCTGTAACGGGTCGCTGCCACGCAGCTCAGTAACGGGGCGTCCCTAGACTTACAACTGACGCAGAGCTGTGTGAAAGCATACATGCACCTGATATCAGGCCTAGCTACTGTACCCAGCACAGGGCTGGTGCATGTGCACCACCATGACGATGGCATCAAACCAAGCATACAGATATGGTTTACCTCACGGAGACCCGTACAACTCAGCATATGGGCAAATAACTGCATCGAGTTCTATGCATGCTATAATTATGTCCGACTTGCATCCAGTTCTGTATGGACCCCATAGTGTGTATTACACTCAGAAATGCTGTAGATCTGTGGGGTGAGGGCCTCATTTATCTCACCCACATCATGATCAGAGCTCTGACACATCACACGCCGCTACAAAGCCCTTCCCTTCTGTGTGTACAAATATGCAGCGACATTCCCATAGCTCGGCCATAAGACGGACCATCTCTGCACAACCGATAAGCCACCTCCCTGTCACCACCCAGAGACATTGCTGAGAACGTGCGTCTCCCGTGCGCTTCAGTTGCAACTCCGACTTGCGCGCTACCTGGATGCATACGCAGTGCCGCCTAGACGTATGCACAGAAGGAAAAACTGCTCCACTCCGTCTGGTATCAGCAGTGCATACAAATCGGAATTCGGCCCATAGTTGCCCGTCGTAACCAATCAGCATGTAACTGTCATTTCAAAGACTGTGCTAGATAAATGACAGACCCTGATTGGTGGCTTTAGGCAACTCCTCCTTTATCGCTCTCCAAGGCTCAATACATCTCCACCTTTGTGTCTATTTGACGTGGTCATTATCTAGAGTAGTGGTTCCCAAACTCGCTCCTCCAGGACCCCTAACGATTCACGTTTTCCAGGTCACCCAACAAGTGCACGGTGGCCTGGAAAACATGAACCATTAGCAGAGCATGTCATTGCAGGATAGCCCCCCCAGGATGTGCTCTAAGGAACTGACTTATGGTCTATTTCAGGAGTTAGGGCGCTAATTACAGATACAGACATTCATCTAATGCCCTCCTTGTACCCGGCACCCACCACCGTGGGAACTGAGCCAAGCTCTGAAGGCACTGACATTAGGTCAAGGTTCCTACAGGACTGAGCAGGAGCAGCATTGCAAATATTGGCCTAGATGATGTTCTGTACCCATGAGTACAGGACAGTAAGGGTTAAGCAATTACTAGCTCTGGACTGAAAATGCTGTCGCTCATTGAAGTCAATGTAGCAGTTCCCACCATTCACTTCAATGGGGGAAGCAGTGGTTGACAGTCTGGCCGCACACAGCCAATCAGTGGGCTGCTCCTACAGAAGTAGCCGCTGATTGGCTGCCGGATCTTCTAGTGACAGCAGTCACGTGGAGGCCGGCAAAGCTCCTCAGTCCATTGGTTCGGGTTTATCAGTTTATTATTTTTTAACCCCTTGGATGCCTACATCCTATTCCTGGTGTTGCTCACGTCCACTTGTCAATATAATCCAATGGGAATTTTTTCTGGTTTTGTAATTCAGCAGGAGATAATGACTTCCCATAAAAACCAACCCCCAACACCCCGAGAGTCCCTTCAGCCCCTCCCCTCAGACAATAGTGAGGTCAGCTCAGGTCACTCTACTGAGTGTCCGGTCCCTGCTGCGGACACTTGTATCAGAGGGTATACAGATGGATCCCTGCTCATCTATCCCTTTAATAGGATTAAGTGAGTCAGGGCAATCGGACTTAATCCCCTGATGTATTGTTCTCTCTGTATTGTATTGCAGCTGAGAACAAGAGATGAAAGACTTATGCTAATATACCTTGGTGCACCTAGGTGCAGCAGAGAAGGCTAGATGAACGAGGCTCCACCTGTATTATTACTTTCCCCCTGTTGGATTTTAAAACAAAGTAATTTCCAATTAAATGATGATGAAGGAAGAATGAGGGTTTGTTTTCTTTAGGGTTTTTTTTTTCCTATTGTGGAACTACAGGTCCCAGCAGGCACTGGCAGCCAGAATACTGGTAATTGTGTTTCCACAAACACCGGCATGCCCCCTTCCAGTCAGTCCTATGTTGCTGCGTGCTCCTGGCAGTATTGGGTGACTTGCTATATCTCAGAGACCTCTCTTGGGTGAAAGGAGTTTTTCGTGTGTAACTTCCTAAAAACACAGTGTTGTGTAACCACAAACGCAGTTACCACAGACAACTTTATATAATGCTCTATTGTCTAACTGGCAGCCCGGGCGACTCCGCAGAGTCTCAGAGAAGGACACTCAGAGCTGTATTTCCGGGGGGTCTCCCAGAGCACCAGAAAGAATCAATGCACATACAGTAAGTCACTGACTTGCAGGTCTGAGGGCTGTATTTACAAAGCGCTTATCGGTGGGTTGCAGTGTCAAATTGAAACTAGCACTCACATCCAGTGTAAAGCCGCTGGTGCCCTATGTATAAACTCCTTCTAACCTCATTCAATATTATGTAAGCAGCTTTTAAGGTGCAAAGTGCGGACTGTGAATTATACAGTAACAGAGCCCACCACACCGCAACAAGAAAGATGTGCACCAACACAGAACACAGAAAACAAGGGGATGTAGATATGTGACCGGCAGACAGGAGACCGCCGGTCACATGGCGACACCTACCTCCTGCATACCACTAATCCCGGCAGTCGACTAGCAGCACCCCCCTGCCCCCTCCCGCCGGCATTCAACAGGCCCGCGGGATCCCAACGTCGGGATGCTGATAGCCAGGAGCTCCTGGCTGTCGGTAATCCATACCCAACCCAAACAAATAGAACCGCAGTAATTAGGGATGAGACTATATGGGGGGAATTCAATTAATAGTGCTATTTTTCTGTGTGGGGATTTGTGCCCAGTGGTCTTTATTGGGCAATTTAGTTAGCAACCCCTCCCCCCCACCCCAGTTTTTTTTCAAGCAAAAAAATCCAGAAAAAACAGGAATCCGGAAACGTATCCTGGATTCCTGTGTTTTCGCGATCGTGGCCCTCATCAGGGATTTTGTTTGCTTGCCTCCAGGCAGATGGAAGAAATTCCCGGTAATGATGGCTATCTGTGTTTATTGAATTACTTCCAGGGATCAATTATCCGCAATAATTTACCACAGCAAAATAAATATCCACTTTAGAAGTATATTTACTAAAGTGCAGGTTTTTAGAAGTGAAGATGTTGTCCATAGCAACCAATCGGATTCTACTTATTCACCTAGCTAGAATCTGGTTGCTATGGGCAACATCTGCACTTTAACAAATATACCCCTTACAGTGAAATACGACCCAATAACAGATGCTCAGGGAACACAGTCCTCAGGTGCAGGGAACGTTCCCTGGCTGGGTACTTTCCAAGTCAGTAAGAAATTCAGCCAGGTGTGGAATGTCTCTTACTGGAAATATATGAGAAGAAAAGGTTCCTTATTTCCAGAGACTGACCAGGGCAGTAGAGGGCCTGGCCGGGCCCAGGTACTTTTCAGGGGGTGTGGCCATGCGTTACCATGGGAGGCGTGGCCGTGCTCACTTAGAAAACAAAAAACAGAAAAAATAGTAATTTAAGGCTCATATTTATCAAGCCTTGGAGAGTAATAAATTACACAGTGATAACGCGCCAGCCAAACAGCTCCTAACTGTCATGTTACTAGCTGTGTTTGAAAAATGACAATTAGGAGCTGATTGGTTGGTACTTTATCACCGCGCTATTTATCACTCTGCAAGGCTTGATAAATCTGGGCCTTAGGGGGTCATTCCCTTCTGATCGCTAGGAAGCGATTTTTGCAGCCCTGCGATCAGATAGTCGCCGCCCATAGGGGGAGTGTATATTAGCTGTGCAGGTGTGCGATCGCATGTGTAGCCGAGCTGTACAAACTGATCTTGTGCAGTCTCTGCGCAGCCCAGGACTTACTCAGACGCTGCGATCACGTCAGCCTGTCCGGGACCGGAATTGATGTCAGACACCCTCCCTTCCAATGCTTGGACACGCCTGCGTTTTTCCAGTCACTCCCAGTAAACGGTCATTTGCCACCCACATACGGCCTCTTCCTGTCAATCATCTTGCGAACTCTCGTGAGAATAGATCCTTCACACAATCCCGTCGCTGACCGGCGATCCCCGTTGCACCCGTCCATCACGACTGCGCATTGAGGTGCAGACATATGCACAGTACGAATCTGATCGCCCGCTGTGCGAAAACGCAGCCTAGCAATCAGATCTGAATGACCCCCATAGTGCCTGTGAATTATCACCATTTTACACTATATCGTTTTTTCCCTCTCTATACGGAATATTGATTCCATGGAAGAATATTTGTGCAGAAGTATACCCCGGCCCTGGGTGTGGATCAGACCCCGGCCCTGGGTGTGGATCAGACCCCGGCCCTGGGTGTGGATCAGACCCCGTCCCTGGGTGTGGATCAGACCCCGGCCCTGGGTGTGGATCGTGTGAGCCCAACTGGTTTTCCTGCATGCAAATGCACCAATAATTAGGGTGACTGGGGCCCTTTCCGCTCCATGGGGTCAATGTTACAGATGGCTGATTTTGCTTTTGGAAATAATTGCTGCTGTACTGTGAAGCATTGGACATGCTCTCCGGTAACTCGCTGATACCTGCGCGTCGCTGCCTGTTCCATTTACCCCCGGGGCTGGAGCGGTTCCTGTTTATAATTATTACATTTCTTTTTCTTGGCGTGACTGCACTACAATGTTAGTCTATATACAGTATAGGATTTGTGATATGTGTATTTATGGGCTGGGGTGGTCTTCAGTATGCCGCCGGCCGGAATCCCGGCGACCAGCATACCTGCACCGGGATCCCGACCGCCGGCATGCCGACACATATTCTCCCTCTGGGAGGTCCACGACCCCCCTGGAGGGAGAATAAATAGCGTGGCGCCACCGTGCCCGCATGGTGGGCTCATTAGCAAGGGCAGCTGGGCTCATTAGTGCTCGCGGTCGGGATCCCTATGGTTTGGTATGATCTGCCGGTGGTAAGTATACCGACCACTGCATCCCGATGATGAGAATCCCGACAGGGGAAAGGAACCCTCCCTCTCTGTTGCCTAAACCTAACCAGCCCCCCTGCAGCTTTACCCTTCACCCTAACCCTCCCCGCTGGTGCCTAAACCTAACTACCTCCCTGCAGCTTTACCCTTAATCCTAACCCTCCCTGCTGGTGCCTAAGCCTAACTCTCTTGGAGGGTTGCCTAAACCTAACCCCCTCGGGGCGCTGCCTAACCTTAACCCTTCCCCTGAAACCTTCACCTAACCTGTCCCAACCTCCTACCCCTGGCGTGGCCGCGGCGGTGTTTGATCATTTGGGATCCTGGCTGTCGGGATTCTGCCACTGGGCTGGAGACCCTATTTGGGATGCCGGTGTCGGCATTCCAAATAGTGTTGAGATTTCAGCGTCGATATTCCAACTGCCGGGATCCCGATTTATTAGCCAGTGTCTATTACATGTGAGCATCATTCGGTTTTTGTAGAGGGTTATGTGCTACCTGTAGAGGGTTATTATGTGCTACCTGTAGAGGGTTATTATGTGCTACCTGTAGAGGGTTATTATGTGGTACCTGTAGAGGGTTATGTGCTACCTGTAGAGGGTTATTATGTGCTACCTGTGGAGGGTTGTTATGTGCTACCTGTAGAGGGTTGTTATGTGCTACCTGTAGAGGGTTATTATGTGCTACCTGTGGAGGGTTGTTATGTGCTACCTGTAGAGGGTTGTTATGTGCTACCTGTAGAGGGTTATTATGTGCTACCTGTGGAAGGTTGTTATGTGCTACCTGTACAGGGTTGTTATGTGCTACCTGTAGAGGGTTGTTATGTGCTACCTGTAGAGGTTTGTTATGTGCTACCTGTAGAGGTTTGTTATGTACTACCTGTGAGGGTTGTTATGTGCTACCTTTAGAGTGTTGTTATGTGCTACCTGTAGAGGGTTGTTATGTGCTACCTGTAGAGGTTTGTTATGTGCTACCTGTAGAGGTTTGTTATGTACTACCTGTGAGGGTTGTTATGTGCTACCTTTAGAGTGTTGTTATGTGCTACCTGTGGAGAGTTGTTATGTGCTACCTGTAGAGGGTTGCTATGTGCTATCTGTAGAGGGTTATTATGTGCTACCTGTAGAGGGTTATTGTGTGCTACCTGTAGAGGGTTGTTATGTGCTACCTGTGGAGGGTTATTATGTGCTACCTGTAGAGGGTTATTATGTGCTACCTGTGGAGAGTTGTTATGTGCTACCTGTAGAGGGTTGCTATATGCTACCTGTAGAGGGTTATTGTGTGCTACCTGTAGAGGGTTGTTATGTGCTACCTGTGGAGGGTTATTATGTGCTACCTGTAGAGGGTTGCTATGTGCTACCTGTAGAGGGTTATTGTGTGCTACCTGTAGAGGGTTGTTATGTGCTACCTGTGGAGGGTTATTATGTGCTACCTGTAGAGGGTTATTATGTGCTACCTGTAGAGGGTTGTTATGTGCTACCTGTGGAGGGTTATTATGTGCTACCTGTAGAGGGTTGTTATGTGCTACCTGTGGAGGGTTGTTATGTGCTACCTGTAGAGGGTTGCTATGTGCTACCTGTAGAGGGTTGCTATGTGCTACCTGTAGAGGGTTGCTATGTGCTACCTGTAGAGGGTTGCTATGTGCAACCTGTAGAGGGTTGTTATGTGCTACCTGTAGAGGGTTATTATGTGCTACCTGTAGAGGGTCACGTGCTATTTGTTATGTAATGAATATGGCATGCCTGACGCTGCCACAAGATATGCAGCCTAGGTGTAATAAGAAGCTGTAACGTATCCTGGTCACTTATACAAGTGTTAATAGTAATTTCCAGATGTATCTTGTGTGTTGTGACTCTCACAGGAAAGTCCACTCACTATCACTTCCCCAAAGTCACATGACTTCTGCCAAGAGCCCTTCACAGCGTTCTATCACATGTGTATTATATCCCTAGTATGTACATTGCAAACATTTAGGAGATAAAGAAACTCCTGACCCATAGAGCTTACAATCTGTTGCGGTGGATTGCACACAGGGAGACAGCGTTAGCTGTTATAAATGAATGACAGATAAATAAGAATAGTAGACTGGATTTCATTGCATGAGGACAGTTATGTTTGTGTATTATAAAAGGTAAAAGATTTTTTTACAGTCTTTGAGACCTGAAAATATAAAGGATCTGTTTTCTATTTGCAGCACAGTTGACATAGTGACTAGCATTACCGAGTCACAGCCAGGCATGAGTTCTTAACCAAGACACTATCTGTGTGGGGTTTGTATGTTCCCCAGTGTTTGCGTGGGTTTCCTCCCACACTCAGAAGTGTGGTAGGGAATACTGATTGTAAGCTCCACTGTGTCAGGGACTCTTATGTAACAATGTAAATGTATGTGGAGTGAGAATGTCACTGCTTTGCAGGTACACTGTACATGTACAGTATAGGCTTACCATACTATCCCCCTAAACCGGGACAGAGTAAAACCAGGTGACTTGTAGGCTTGAATTCAGCAGCCACAGAACCTGTGTAATTTATGGGTGTCCCCGGTTTAAAGGGACAGTATGGTAAGCCTGTACATGTAACAACCCATAGTACTGCCTCACACTCCCGACACCTAGTGCAATGCCAGAGAGGGAAGTGTTATTTATAATAAGCCACAAATGATTTTTGAAAGTGTTTGCATCACAGACCACAGGCGGAATTTCCCTTTTTTTCTGGAATCTACTAATTGGTCATGAGATGAGGAGGGGACGAATATGGGGGAGTCTGGGATCTGTCCTAATGTGTGAGCTCAGGGGATTTCTGTGCAAACGGCAGATATACAGAGAGAGGGAGAGGCAGCAGATCTGGTCTCCGGGTTACACTGCACAGCACGCAGCTTACTGGGAGGATGCTGGGCTCCACGCTGACTCTGCTATTAGTTATACATACAGGTGAGTGAGACTCGGGAACTAACATCTGGGAATAGATCAATGCTAATGACCAGATCCTGCCATCAAATCAACTGTGATAATGATGTAAGATTACTGTGCGCAGGTATGTCTGCCTGGGGCGGCCAGGAACCGTTATGAGTGGTTGGCGGTCACTTAACGATTACTACCAGGGCAGTTGAGAGCTGGGATGGGCCCAGGTGCTTTTCAAGGGGCGTGGCCTAATCACAGGAGGTGTGGTCATGTACCCTTAGAAAAAAAATACTGAAAAAAATAGTATTTTAAGCACCTCCATGGCCACAATGCAGCCCTGTACACAGCAGAGTGTGCTGGGCTGAGGAGAAGAGCTGTAGATGCTGCTGCCAGGTAAGGGCCAGGGGGCCTGGGCTCCTATTGGACCATCACTGGGCCCCTCCATCAGACCTGGGCCCGGGTAATTTGTACCCTCCCCCCCCCCCCCCTCTCTCGCCACCACTGATTACTACACGGCCTTCAGCAGGACACTGGGACTGATTCATGCTTGTAATCAACACAGCTAATTGCAATTATTGTGTCCCCCCGTCCCCAACCCCCTAAAAAAAAAAAAAAAAATTTCAACTACAACATGTGTCTGGTCATGAAGATACAATACACCCAGGTCATTCAGGGCTTATAAACGTTCTACTTTTATTTAAAGTTTTCACGTTATGTATAATGTGCAGCTGTTCACTTTGTTTTCATTGTCGATGTAACTTTTTTTTTTTTTACATGAGTTAATCATAGAATTTTTTACAGTTTTTCTGTGCTCCGTGTGTGCCGATTCGCTGACCACAAACCACCGGGGTTCCCGGAAACTTGAAGTGTGTTTGTTAGTAACATTTGGCCAATGCTATAAACACTTTGGATTATAAAAGATTAGCTTTTTTTGCGATGTAAATCCAAGAAAGAAAATTAATTCAGAATTTCTGACCATAGACTGATGTTCTAATGGTATTACCAAGTTCTGTATTGAAGTCTCATTTTTATAACAAACCACCCACCAGCAAACGAAGGATAACTAATAGCTCTGAAATGGGTTTGCGGTGGTGTTTTTTTGTTGTTTTTTTTATAACACCGGGATAAATGTGGATATTTTGCACCTAGTATTACAAGAGGGTATACATTCAAGATACCGGCTGTCAGGATCCCAGCAGGCGAAATGCCAATGCTGGAATCCCAATACCCGCTAGGACACCGATGGTGGAAAACGAAACAGGTCAGGATCCCGACACCGGAATCCAGTGCCGGATTTCCCACTAGGCATGTGGGGCATGTGCCTAGGGGGCGCCACTTGCTGGGGGGCGGCACACCAGGCTGATAAGGGCCAGGTGATTCTTTTTTTTTCGTCATCACAACTTTTTTTCCCCATATGTTATTTAGCAAATGACAGGGGTGACCAATGGGCAGCAAACTGTGGTCCAGGAGTAGGTAGCAGGGTGAGGTTGGGACTGCTTTGGTCTCGAGGCATCCAGACTTGCACCCGAAATGAAGGGGGCAATGACGTGATTGGGGGTGGAGGGGTGGGCGACCAATAATGTGCCTATGGGCTGCCTGAACCCTAAATCTGCCCCTGCCGGAATCCCAACAGCCGGTGGTGGGGAGGCGGGTTTACGCGCCACTCGAGGGAGTTAGAGTTAGGCTGCGGGGGTGGTTAGGGTTAGGCTGCGGGGAGGGGAGGTTAGGGTTATACTGCAGAAAGAGTGGGGGGTTAAGTTTAGGAACTAAGGGGGGAGGTTAGGGTTAGGCTGCGGTAAGGGATGGTTAGAAGGGTAAAGGCGGGAGTTTGAATACTTACCTCGCCCCTTTCAGAATCGTGACCATCGGTATGCCGATGTCGCTATTGTGAACGCTGTCATTCCATCCAGCCGGGATCGCATACCGATGGTCAGTTTAGTGGCTACACTGGATGAAGTGTGTAATGGGAGGCACAGAACCTGTTCTGAGGAGCTTACAATCTGGCAGGATATTTAGCAGCTACAGTATAAGGAATGTATCCTACTTCTAATCATGATTAGGGTATTACGTGCTGTATTACCCCAGTGATTTATTGCCCCTGTATTGTTATTGGGTCAGTTATGATGATCAGTGCTTCTCTGCAGGTACCATTTGTGGCACGGAACCCGTCATACAGATAACAGGAGTACGAGGGAGTTCTATACGTCTATCACCAGAACTTCCACCAGGATTTATCACTAGGGATATATTCTGGAGGCATTTGTCGCCCACAGACCACCTGGTGGCTTCCTTCTCTCGGGGGTCCTCAGACACCACATATCAGTCTTGTTTCCACGGAAGGGTCCAGCTTCTCCATAACTTCACACTGGAGATCCAGGAGCTGGACCTGAGGGACACTGGGATGTTCACCTGCCAGATGGTGGACACGGAAGGACACATGAAGCTTCAACAGTTCCACCTTGCAGTGCATGGTAAGAGCACAACACCGGAGAAACTGTTACTCACTTTAGGGGAGATGTATCAAAAAATTTGAGAGAGACAAAGTGAAGAAGTTGCCCATAGCAACAAATCAGATTCTAGCTCACATTTATCTTGTACGGTCTATAAAATTATAGCTAAAATCTTATTGGTATGCTTTAATATTGATATTCGAATGAGTTTTATGAGACTCTCTCTATTCCTCTCTCCTAGAAGAGGTGGCCAAGCCGGAGGTCCAAGTGTTTATATCGAGAGGAAGCACAGACTGCACCGTGTTTCTAAGCTGTAACACAACAGCGGGGACCAATGTGACCTACAGCTGGATGATAGACAGCGGATCGAGGATCAGGAATACAACCTACAGCCTGTTTGATGACAACCGATTGCTTAGGTTTCTCATGGCCCCCACTGATCGGGAGGTGTCCTTCACTTGCACAGTAACCAATCCGGTCAGCCAGGAGCAGACAACCGTGGTGTCTTGGGACAGCTGCTCATTTCATCCAGGTAAGTACAGATGTTCTGCTTAATGACAAATCTGTGGGCATCATAGGTAGAGGTAAAAGATTGTATACTCTGTTTTGTACTTGTTTCCAGTTAAAATATGTATTGGCGTCAAAGGGCCATTGTGACAGCCATGGGGCCAGGGTACTGAAAGGGGCATTGCCAAATCCAGGAGGTGTGGCCACTAGCTCTCTTGGAAAAATAGGAAAATACAGCAGCATGCCCGGGCTCAGGTAATAAGTTCCTGCCCCCCATCCCCCCTCAGTGCCCCTGTTGACACCTTCTCCACGGTATGGCTGTCAGCCCCAAACGCCCTTCTTACATATTATAACTGAATTTACTGTTCCAACTGTATCAACCAGTTACAAAACTGGACTGAAGACAATGCGGAGGGAATCCCAGCAGACGTAATACCGACGCCGGTATGTCGCTGATGAGAAGACCAACAGGCGTGAGTAAGGGGTGACCCTAACCTCCCCGATAGTGGCTAACCCTAAACCCCCCACGGAGGTGCCTAATCCTACCTCCTGTCTCCGCTGCCTAAACCTAACCCTCCCTACCCCGCAGCCTAACCTTAACCTCCCCTGGGGGTGCCTAACCCTAACCTCCCCTCAGCCTTACACTAACCCCCCCCCCCACACACACACACACAGTCTAACCCCCAGCCTGACGCCACGCCTAAACCTACCTCCCCCTCCCCAAGCCGTTCCTAAACCTCAGTTTGTGGGGATACTTACGGTCAGGATTCCGGCGGTTTTTCCTGTCGACCTTGTTCATGTCAACCTTTTGTCCATGTCGACCTATTTGCAGTGTCGACCTAAGGTGTGTCGACCTAAGTGGTGTCGAACTACTTGGTGCCGACCCTGAGTCCCAGATCCGTCTATTATACAGTACGTTCACGTGTTTATGTAGAAGGAGCGCCAGTTCATGTACATCGGTCTTGTTGTGGGGAGGAGGCAGTGTTTGGTGCACAGTAGGCATTTTAGCGCTGTGTGCAAGAAACGACATTGGCGCCCCCCCCCATGCAAGATAAGGGCAGTGCGCGCTATAGGCATGCGTAAAATATACAGGGGCGTGGCTTCATGGGGAAGGGGCGTGGCCACAAAATAATTGCAATTCCTACTAAGGTGCACAGTAGTCTCCATTATTCAACTTACGCTGCACAGTAGCGCCACTACACCAGGTAGAGCCCCTTTTATACATTACAGCAGACAGCGTCCCCCTTTTTACACATTACGGCAGACAGCGTCCCCCTTTTTACACATTACGGCAGACAGCGTCCCCTTTTTACACATTACGGCAGACAGCGTCCCCCTTTTTACACATTACGGCAGACAGCATCCCTTTTTTTACACATTACGGCAGACAGCGTCTTCCTTTTTTACACATTACGGCAGACAGCGTCTTCCTTTTTTACACATTACGGCAGACAACGTCCCCTTTTTTACACATTACGGCAGACAGCGTCCCCTTTTTTACACATTACGGCAGACAGCGTCCCCGTTTTTACACATTACGGCAGATGGTGTCCCCCTTTATACACATTGCAGCAGCCAGCGTCCCCCTTTTTACACATTGCGGCAGCCAGTCCCCCTTTTTACACATTACAGCAGACGGTGTCCCCCTGAGAGAGAGAGAGAGAGAAAGAGAGAGATGCTTACCATCTCCCCACTGACAGGCTCCTCGTGCTGGCAGCTCCCTCGGTGCAGGCATCGGACAAGGAGGAGGAGGTGGGAGGGGGACTGAAGCCGCAGCAGCGCTATGTCATTGGTAGTAAGCGCCGCTGCAGCAGTCCCCTCTCCTTCCGTATAGGCTGCCCGGCGCCGCTGTGAATGCTGGGATGGAGGAACTGCATCCCAGCATTCACAGCGGCGCCGGGCAGCCTATACGGAAGGAGAGGGGAGTGCTGCAGCAGCGTTTACTACCAATGACATAGCTCTCTCCTGCACAGCGCGGCAGCGCACACAGCAGAGGCCACATCTGGCACACACGTAGTTACGGCCCTAAGTAGACAGGTAGCACCGTGCCTATACAATATAATGAGTGAGATCTGAAGGCGTTCGCACATAGGGCACCATTTAAAATCGATCTTGCAACAATTTTTGTTTCTAGTGGCATAAACATATTGACTGTATATAAATAATAGTCCACAGCTCTATGTGCAAAACGACAGTATCTCCAGCGTATCTAGGGATCAGGTTTCTCATTGTCGGCTAATATATAATACATTTTCCTGCATGCTTGCTGTGGATTATTATGATCCTGATCAGGGCAGCCACCAGGGGGGGACTATGGGGACTGGTGTCCCGGACCCTTACAGAGAAGGGGCCCACTCTTTACTCCTACCACCAATACCTGTAGAGCTGCACCAGTCTGTGAATCAACAGCAGAGAGGACTTCTTAAAACAAGCCATATCTGCGCAGCAGCTTTATGAGAACCGTTCCTGTAGTTCCACAACACTCCACCTATATGTTACGTCACATTGTATGACATCACATAGGGGTGGAGCAGTGCAGCAGAATCTTTTTCTTTCTTTTTGGGAGGGAGGGGCCCTGTCTATTTTTTCAGTCCCGGGCACCACAATTTCTGATGGCAGCCCTGATCCTGACTCCGTGGCATCCAGGCGGCGTGCTACACTAATGTAAACACCAAATGCAGCTAATGCTCCACGTCCCAAATCACAGGAGTCCACGAAACATATAAAACCTGGATACCGACGCATTTTGAGCACATGAGCTGTACAGAAATGCATGTATACAGTATATTGCTCTCCATTACTTTTTCTTCTATATATAGATTGTAAGCTCTTGGGAACAGGACCCTCTCTGTCCTGTGCCTTACCTCTGCATCTCCTGTATCAGCCTCTTTTGTACTTGTTCTCTTTTCAAGTGCGACTGCATTTTGTATTACTTGTGACTCTGACTGTAGGAGTTTGGGGTCTATTTACTAAGCCTTACATGGAGATAAAGTACCAGCCAATCAGCTCCTAACTGTCATTATTCAAACCCAGCCTATGACATGACAGTTGGGAGCTGATTGGCTGGTACTTTATCTCCATTCAAGGCTTAGTAAATAGAGCCCTTGATGGCGTACACTGATGATACAGAACATGGTGACAGGTCCTGTATAAATGTGTTTAGTCCCTATCTCCCTGCCTTATATAACAGACTACTGGTAAGAGCCCTTTCTGATAAGAGCGTGTGCTCCCCCTACAGGTGCAGACGTGTACAGCAGTAAGATGATTCTATGTATTGGGGTTATTCTCACAGTCTCATTTATTTCCATGGCGTTCGGTGTCTGTCTCTGCACCAGAAACTCAGGTAAGAACCAACCTCTCCGTTCTCTGATTCCACGTCCAAGCACACGGTTCTTAGTGTAAATACAGTAATATATATTATCCAAAGGGAAGTTCCAACTGTGAACATACTGTATATGTGAGTTGTAATAACACAATTATTGCCTCTGATTGCAACTGGGCACCTGTGGTAACGTGGGTGGCACCAAACACTGCAGTGTGCACCTGCATCTACCCTTCCCCTGGCAGCATTGCCCAAATGAACCACCACCCTGTGACTACTGCCTTGTTCCATAATTGTGGGACTAGAAGTCCCAGCATGTCTTCCTGCCTTTGTACTTCCACAGCAGCTGCAGAGCCCCATGTTGCTTCCTCTGGCCAGTAAAGTTTGCTGTTTACATTTGGCATGGTGTTATGGGACAGTGTAACTACAAGTCCCAGCATGTCTCAGTCTGGAGCTTTAGCAGGCCACCCCCTACCATAGGAAAATTTCGCCCTGGGCTCCGTTCGATCTAGGACCGGCCCTGCCATCCCCTAGGTTACCCGGCGGTCCGTGCTTTATTGCCATCATGACGCTGTACTGGCCCTGCCTTCCCTATCCATCCCTGCTAACGTCAGGGAGCCGGGCAACACAGGAGGAAAACATATGTATGTATGTATGTATGTATATGTATATATATATATATATATATATATATATATGCGCATATACTGTATATGTATGTAAATGTAATGTTTTTTGAAAGCCGCCCTCCGCTTTAAAAGTGGGTGGGGTCATGGGTAGTTGAGGGGGCCCCAGAGATATCAGTGTACCGGGCCCCAAGATTTCTGTTGCCTGCCCTGTCTGGCGTGTCCACAGGAAGCTCTGGTGGCACTGCAGCAGTGATCCTGTCTGCCGGCTGCCATTCCAGGCATCCTACCAGCCAGAAGGAAGGGCCGTGAGGCATCGAAGGTTGCAAACCCTTATTTACAGCCCTACATAAGTACATGCTATGTTCATACATACTAATTTCAGTGCAAGTCAGTGTTATCACTTGGGGGGTGCAGGCCGCACCCCGGGTGTCACCAACCTCAGTGACAGGAACCGGATGCTGCACTGTAACATTAATGTAACAGACTGGGAGCCGACACGGGGGAAGCCCAGCACCTCTTGGACCCCTGGAGTGATAAAAATGGGGGTCGTCCTCGAGGCCGCTTCCCTCATGTGAAACCTCGCCCCTTTCCCATGAAGCCTCGCCCCTTTTTCAGCATGCTATCACCGGGGGTCACCAGGTGAGTGACGCCCCTGGTGCAAGTGCTTATTTATTACAGAAAGCCATACATGGAATGACACTCTAGGAACAGGGAGACATAGTGCAGCAGTAAGGTGCCATAGATTGAATTATATAATGAATGAATGATTGTCTGATTGAGATCGTGATGGCTGAGTAGCAGCATTAATGCAAGGCTGTATCTGTTACACTTACATGCTGTATTTCTGTTGCAGGTAAGTACAGAGTAAGGGAGAGACAGAGGGTCAAGGAGACGCCAGCGCAGCAGGATGAAGAGACAGTGTTGCAGGCTAATGAAGAGACAGCAGCACAACAGACCGACATGTCGCTACAGCATGATGTAGAGACAGAAGTATAACACCATCACAACATGACACAGACAGCGGTATAGCAGGCGGACCCCGGAGCACACACAGAAGAAACGTATATATATATATATCTGGTGGAAGACAGGCCGTTATCATAGGCTGGAGTGAGATGCTGTATTCAGACACAATGGGTCAAACACAGTGCACTTAGAAGCCATGGGGACAGACTATGACCAAAGGAAACCATTGGCTTTCAGGGATTCACAAGCAGCAGAGAAGTGCTGACCCCCTGCTGGTGGACCTTAAAACAGCAAGTATAGATCAGTAAACCGCAACTTACCACTGCGATGATGCAAGCCGAAACATGGCCGCAGCAGAAGTAAACATTGCATTGGTGCAACACGGTCCTCATCATAGTTACTGTCATGAACTAGAGTATGACTCTTCCGAGGAACACGGAGCCGGCTGCCAAACAAATGTGATGAAATGACAATGCAGCTGACGCAGAGGGATCAGTACGCCAGTAAATACAAATATGCTACTGGCTGATGCGGAGCCGGATGCCCCACGGGGTGTGTACAGCTCAGGACATCAGCAGCAGAAAGACGCTATTTTTACGTCCTGGTTTTCCCTCTAGGAGTAATTTGCAGCAGTTATTTATTTTTAGCTAAATAATTATTAAACTATTTTTAGAAACTTTTTAAAACTTTGTATAATTCTTATTATTATTTTGTTTGTGAGTGTTCATATTGAGAAATGCGTTTTCCCAGTACACTGTGGCTTCTGCGGTTATTGGTAAATCCGTGTAAAGACATTAATATAGGTTCTGGTGTAACTATAATACCAATAACTGATATGAGAATGGATTTATTTATAACTGGCTATTGTACCGGTTCTTCACACGGGAGTTTCTGGTTTTCACGGTTGTAAATATAAATGAGTGTAATAATTTGGTAAATCTATAGAGATGTGAATTTGAGACGTCTTAATGTAAGTAAATATTAATCCATGGTTCTTGGCGTTACCCGAGGAGCACCCGTAGCAGATACGGTAAAAAGGGACAGGATCATATTTGTAGTTTATTACATTCTACACACTGGGGGTGCAATCCAAATTTTGATATGATTGTCCATTTGGGCCTTTTAATCCCCTTAGGGGAGGTTTATTAAAATTGTAATACGTAGTTTTCCTAGTTCCCACCTGAAGAATACCTGTGTTACATTTCATCTTCCTAACATATCGGGAAGCAAGAGAATTAGTGATGAGTCAGTGAGTGAGTGAGTCAGTCAGTGAGTGAGTCAGTGAGTGAGTGAGTCAGTCAGTGAGTGAGTCAGTCAGTGAGTCAGTGGGGGCTTTCGCATTTATATATATCTTGCCAATGGACTGTGATGTGGGTGGGTGATGATGAGTTGGAGACATCATGTCCCCATCCCCAGCACTGAAAAGACACCAATGCTGACAAGCCTTTGCAGGGGGCGGGGCTTGTGATGACATGCATCACATTGATCCGCCCTATCCCGTCCACACAAAGCCAGGAACACGGGCAAATCACTATGGGGGCCACGTATCACGATTCTCCGCCTCCGTCCTGTCCATACAAAGCCAGAAATACTGACAAACCATCAAGGTGGCAGAGCTGCAATGATATGTATCACAGTGCCTTCATCCTACCCACCTGCTGCCTCCTCTCCCACGCTGCTGTTGCCGGCGTCTAAATGCCGCGGTGATGGCGATTTACTCGCTACTCTCTCTCTCTTAAAGTAAATAATGAAAGGTCTCTTTTTTTTTTAGTATTCTTAGGCATTAGATGTTATTGCTTTTTTGGGAGCATTGTTACATTATGATCCAATATTAGGACTGCTGGGAGGTCATCTTGTCCTCGAAAAAAGAAATATGGAGAACTGTTGTGTAGTATATACACCTGTGCTTCTCCTTTCAGTAAGTGTAGTCTGTGATTTATTTCTACAATTCCTGTGCTGACTGAGGGCGGGATGTACTAACCTCTCCCGCAGCGTTAACTGGCTTTCTCCGCGGCCACCTGTCTCCTCCCCGTCCCGGCATTGCTATTCGCTTCTCCCCCTCACCGCCGCCGCCACTCAGGATGCGGGGGCATGCGCCGGTGAATATCAAGGCTCCGCGCAGCATCCGCAACGCTGAGTCCTGAGTGGCCGCGGTGGTGAGGGGGAGAAGTGAATAGCAGTGCTGGGACGGGGAGGAGACAGGTGGCCGCGGAGAAAGCCAGTTAACGCTGCAGGAGAGGTTAGTACTTCCCACCCTGGGGGTGATGGCGGGATACCCACTACACACGGGCATCCCCCTCTCTTGATATGCCCCTATATGTATGTGTGTATGCTATGTATGTATTGTGATGAAAGCACGGGTAAGGTTGGGCACACATACCTCCCAACATGACCCTCTCCAGGAGGGACACAATGCTCTGCTCCTGGACTTCCCTCTTACTGTATGATTACCATCACCTGTGGTGAAACACCTTTCTTATCCATTACCTGTCCAAAACTGGGGTTGGCAAACAATAAATTAAGAGGGAAGTCCAGGAGCAGAGCATTGTGTCCCTCCGTGAGAAGGTCATGCTGGCAGGTTTGTGTGTACAACCACTGAGCTACATGATAACATTGAGGAACAGAAGATTTTCTTACTGTATCCTGTGTAGCTCAGTGGGCTAGTAGCTGCTCTCTGTACTGGCAATGACGGTGGGATCCCTGGTTCAAATCCCATGTGGGTTTCCATTTAGTTCTGTGGATTTTGCACCAGGCTAGAGGATAACACTGAGGAACGGAAGCCTATGTCTCTGTAGCCTGCGTAGCTCAGTGGGCTAGTAGCTGCTCCATATACTGGCAATGATGGTGGGTTCCCAGGTTTGAATCCCATGGTGGCTTCCCTTTAGCACCTTGGATAATGATCCCGGCTGGATGACGATACTCTCGCCGCTTCTTGTAAGCAGGCTCCCTATATGCCCCTCCACACTGCATGCCCACCCCCACACTGCACTTACCCTGCATGCCTCCCTCCCACCCTGACAGCAATGGTGAATCCTTGTAGCTAGGTGCCTCATGTGGAGGATGCCTCCCAGCAGCCCTGATGGTGCATAACACACAATCAGAACATGCAAGGAGAGTCCCCAAACTAGAGATCCGAGCTAGGACATCCCCGTCATTGCCAGTAGGGAGGGCAGCTGCAGGGCAAAGGAGCTACGTAGGTTTTTTTAAGTGCCTTACATAATAATAAAAAAAAAATAATAATAGCTAGCCACAGGTAATTTTCTTAACACATAGATCAGTACGAGCTCACCATGGGATTCAAACCACAGTCTCCATCACCATAGAGTACCACAGACCTGTCTACTTACCAACTGAGCCATGGCAGGTCTTACTAGTAAGAGAAGACTTTTCTCATTGTTATCAATTACCCCAGTGTAATGGCCACTGTAGTGTATAGCAAAACAATCTCACCTTGGGATTCGAACCACAGTCTCTATCACCATAGAATACCATAGACCTGTCTACATACAGACTGAGCCATGGCAGGTTATAATGCAATGTAAAGATTTTCCTCATTGTTATTAACTGCCGCAGTGCAAATATATAACAAGAGAAGCTCACGATGTGAATTGAACTGAAGACTCCAGCATGGCTGTCAGTCTCCTAGCCCACAGGTTCTCAAACTCGGTCCTCAGGACCCCACACAGTGCATGTTTTGCAGGTAACCCAGCAGGCGCACAGGTGTATTAAATAATTACTCACTGACACATTGTAAAAGGTCCACAGGTGGAGCTAATTATTTCACTTGCGATTCTGTGAGACCTGCAAAACATGCACTGTGTGGGGTCCTGAGGACCGAGTTTGAGAACCTCTGTCCTAGCCCTATGTGTCATCTTGTACTTAGTGCAGCTGACATGCAAAGAGAAAGCTGCCTGTGTATTGTAACTGCGCCTCCACCATGGCAGCTACTAATACACTCAGCCAGACTTCCAAACTAATTACAAAATAAAGCTGCATGGGGAATTGAACCTGGGCTTCCCCATCACTAATCAGTGCAGTATCAGGATACTAGCCTGGTGTGTTAGAAGTCTACCTGAGATAGAGGAGAAGCTCCCTGCACATAAATATGGTGGAGTCAAGGGTTTGAATCCCACGACTAGTGTTTATAGTATTTGTGATTTTCCTCCTGGCTGCCTGATGATATTGGTAATAGTCTCAGGACATGCTTGGCCATGTGGTGGCTCAGCTGAAAGGCTGCCTGGTGTTCTTCTGCCTATCAGTCACTGGAGGTCTGTGTTCAAATCAACCAGGCTTGAGCACCTTGAGAATGCTTCCACATGGCACGGAGCACCCTGGGCTAGTGGATGATGGTTGTATCCTCAGTCAGGTGTCCTGAGTTGGATGTTGCACTGTGTTTATTATTTATTAAAGTACAACATCAACACTAAGGGACAGCCTTCTGCAGGACTACACACCACCATCTGCTTTCACAGGGGATCTCCCCACTAACTGGGGGCATTTTGTCCATGTCATCCATCTTCCATACAGCAGTAACACTGAGGCCACCATGTCTGGGAACCCTAAACAGGGACCATCACTGTCCCTAGAGCACCTTGCTGCTAGCCCACACAGCTGGCCATGGGAAAAGAAGACACCTCATCAGGCAGCATCCAAGGTATCTGAAAGAATCCTACCTGGGACTCCATCACTGCTACACCAGTAGGTGACCCCTCTCTAGTGCATACTATCCACTATGACCCATTCCAGGAGGGACAAAATACTCTGTTCCTGGACTTTCCTCTTAATTTATGATTGTCATCACCTGTGTTGCACTAGTTAATTGATAAGAAAGGTGTTTCACCACAGATGATGGCAATCATTGATTAAGAGTAGAAGTCCAGAAACAGAGCATTCTGTACCTGCTGGAGAGGGTCATAGTGAGAGGTATGTACTGTGCCAGGTCCTGATCCAGGTAAGTAGTGATCTCTATCACAGTATTCCACATGGTGCAACATCCCAGATACCAAGAAGAACAGGTGAGCACATGGCTACTGACCAGCTGTCTCAGATCATGTCATTACCAAGAAGCCTGGTGTAACATCCCAAGGAACAACGGAGTCATCTTTTCATGTAATGAAGCTAATGCAACAGTAATAAGCAATAAGGGGTAAGTTTACTAAGATAGATTTTCATCAATGTTGTTTCAGGGGTTAAATTTAACTTTTACTAATAGATGACAATCAGTTTTGTGGATTTTGCACTAGACTAGTTGATAATACAGAGAAAGAGATACCTGGCTTTCTGTAGGATGTGTATCTCAGTGGGCTAGTAACTGCTTCATGTATTGGGAATGATGGTGGCTTCCCTTGTTTGAATCCCATGTAGGTTTCCATTTAGTTCTGTGGATTGTGCTCTAGGCTGGATGATAACACTGAGAAGCAGCTTGCTGTAGCCCGCATAGCTCAGTGGGCCAGTAGCTGCTCTCTGTACTGGCAATGATGGTGGGATCCCAGGTTGAATCCCATGATGTCTTTCCTTTAGCACCTTGGACAATGATCCTGGCTGGATGATGACACTTCCACCGCTACTTATAAGCAGGCTCCCAGCATTCCCCACCACACTGCATGCCCGCACCGCACTTACCCTGCATGCCTCCCATCCTGACAGCAATGGTGAATCCTCGTAGATAAGTGCCTCATGGGGAGTGTGCCTCCCAGCAGCTATGATGGTGCATAACATACAATCAGAATATGCATGGAAGGACCCCAAGCTAGGACATCCCCGTCAATGCCAGTAGGGAGGGTAGCTACAGGGCAATGGAGCTACGCAGTCTCTTTTTTTTTTTTAAAGGGACCTACATAATAATTACAAAAACCACTAGCTAGCCACAGGTCATTTTCTTAACACATAGAGGAAGTGTCTTAGAGCAGAGGTTCTCATACTCGGTCCTCAGGACCCCACACAGTGCATGTTTTGCAGGTAACCCAGCAAGTGCACAGGTGTATTAATTACTCACGGACACATTTTTAAAGGTCCACATGTGGAGCTCATTATTTCAATTGTGATTCTGTGAGGAGACCTGCAAAACATGCACCGTGTGGGGTCCTGAGGACCAAGTTTGAGAACCTGTGTCCTAGAGGAAATGTTCACTGCTCACAGATCTGGTAGGGTCACTGGTTTGAATCATAGGACCTGTGTGTATCAGTAATAATTTATCAATGGTCTTTTTAAGACAAGAATTCAGCACTGACTCCTGGTAACCTGCAAAGTACTCTGAGAACTACAAATAACAGCTACTACTTTTCTGAATTTTCCAGACCTCCCATGCTCCCAAGAGAGCCAGCACTTCTCAGGAAGAGCACTTGCCTCCCAAAAGGTGGGTTAGGTGTGATGTAAATTTCCATCATCAAGCTCACGCACACAAGTATAAAGTAGCACAGCCACTTGCACCAGTGGATACTCACAGGGTTACCCTGACTGCACTAATATTGTTTCTACTGTACCTGTATTACTGCAACTCTCATTCCCTGTCCATTGTGTATTGACAAACAGGGGACAGCAGACTGCAGCTCATTTAACTGCACAGACTCTAATTTTCCAAATATTCTCTCGAACTTGTGGAAAAATAAATGGTGTTTTTTTCCCCCGTTTTTTTTTTTGCAACGTTGCCTCCCTATTAATGGGTAATAGCTATACGATTCAACTAGCAATCACCACCAGAGATCTTTTGTATGGTTTGTCTTTGCAACGCTGCCTCGAAACTAGCAGACAAAACCTATATGATTTCGGTTTGCACTAAGGGGGGAGGGTTAGCGTTAGGCTGCAGAAAAGCGGGGGGGGGATAGGTTTAGGCACTAACGGGGAGGTTAGGGTTTGGCTGCAGTAAGGGAGGGTTAGGGTTAAGGGGGTGGTTAGAATACTTACCTCACCCCTGTTGAGAACGTGACCCATCCGCCGGTCACGCATACTGATCCCCTTCAATTCATGCATATATTGACGTTCACTGGTGATTTTTAAGTGTTCATTATTTCCTTACTCCACTAAATTATTCACCTATAGCTTTTGCCTTACATTACATGACCTATACAGTATAGGTGATTATACATACCTTGTTCTCTTATACTCACAACTATTTTTTTTTTTGAGGCTGTAACCTGTTTTTCTTTATTCAATCTGACAATATGATATAAACGGATATTATGCTCCCTAATAATAATTTTCATAGGTGTACAATATCTACCTATATACACACACACACACACACACACACACACACACACACACGTGTCTTATATTGCTATAGTGCCAAGATATTTTTGTATTGTCTATTAAAAGTAAATTTTTTGTATTTTCGATTATGATGTCGGATTACTTTGGTTGGTATACATGATATACCTTATATATATTTTTTTTATTATGTCTCAATGCCAGTTATTTTACTGTTGTTAGAACTATGTTGTTATGCCTTATGTGGGTGTTTCGCTACCTTTGTCACTGACTTTGGTGATCTTAATAAAAAAAACTTTATTGCAAAAAAAAAAATACAAATAAAACTTAATTTTTAACCCATTATTTGTATATATTTGATAGTGTGCCCCTATTTCAGAGTATTTTCTTCTTTCGTTTGTGTATTCTGCAGGAGTTGGTTAGGATTTCATGATGTAGATGTCCTCTCATCGCAATGCAGTTGTCCTCTCATCATGATACAATCTCATTGTGACGCACTTGTCCTCATCATGATGCACGTGTCCTTTAATAAAGCTCCACCTTCTTCTCCTACCTCATCTCCACATCTCATAGGAGGTTGGAAAAGTGGACAACTGTACCACAAATCATCTACACTTGTACACACAGGAAACGACTGATTAGCTCTTCCCTAGTGAGTACCAGGGATTTAAGTGAAAGGGACCCTTTGTTGGAAAATCGATAATAATACAATATTTTTGTCCTAAAGCATTTCAGACATTCACTCCTAAGCTTGTCCGCATGACTGTGTCCAAGTTCCCAGGCGCACCCACAATATGTGAGGATGCCGTCTGCCTGATAGGACGTTTTATCCGGGGAAACCAGTCTCACGTGTAACATTTTTAAGGTCCTATTAAATAATCTCCAATTCGGAAGTGGATGAGCTGTTCGTGGCTTGACTGGAGGCTGCTTGTGTCACCAGTGAGTATATAACAGAATAATCGTTCTGGCAGAGAGAATAAAACACACAGGGTGGTTATAAATCTCTTCGTGGTCAATCACTGTAATCTCTCTACAATTAACATAAAACAGGAGCCTCAGAATGGAGCTAGATATAAAAATACAGCCGCATTATGATTATAATCCTAATTTCCCACAGACGCTTTGCTGCTTGCCCAATATAAATGCTGATACATTGACCTCGACTAATATGACCTGGCTATGCTACTCACAGTCACTGACTAGATTAACATTGAATGTGACGGCAGATAAGAACCACCGGCCCATCTTGTCTGCTTGTGTACACACACGGGTTATTTTTTGTATATTTTTGGAGTGTGGGAGGAAACCGGAGTACCCGGAGGAAAGCCACGCAAGCGCGGGGAGAATATACAAACTCCACACAGTTAGGGCTGAGGTGGGAATCGAACCCATGAACTTTAGAGGATCAAGCTGCTCTTTCAATCATCTGACTGAAAATGTGATCACTTTTAGATCAATACAATCAAATTCCTTATATATTTTTGGCATGAGTGTTCTGTAGTTTCACTGCAGTCATTTGCTACAGTATATACCCTACCCTATCTGTAGCCATACAGTATATGGCTGTATCTAAAGAAAGGTATTGGCAATATGTTTTCAATATGTCATTGCATTCATAGACATTTACATTTTAATGTATGTAATCCCGCTACCTCTATTTCTCTGAGCCCAATGGGGGGTTTGCTCATCAGAAAATGGTGCGGCATCATAGGAATTTAGGTGCATATGGGCCATGGGGTGAGAAGTGGGAATGACATGTACAGTAACTGGGTAGTTTAGGTAAATCATATGAGGGGACTATTTTGCCCCAATTTTGTCCATTTTTTTTTAATTGTTGGCTGTTTGGTTTAGGAGCCACCCAAGGGGGTTAGGGGTAGGTTGCAGGTGGGGGGAGGGGGGGGAAGGTTAGACTTCAGCTGCAGGGAGGGTTAGGGTAAGGGGGTAGGGTTTAAATACTTAACTCGCACCTGCTGGGGCTAGGTCTGTTTGGATTTGCTATGAAATCCCAACTGGACCCCGGCGGTCGAAATACTGATGCCGGAATCCCGACCTCGAACGCAGCGTGTCCTCTCGCTGGATCTCTGCGCTCGCCCCGCCTCGGGCATGGTGACGACCTTCGGTCGCCACACTAATCTATTCCCCCAAGTGGGGATTCTGGGCGGCAGTCGGGATTCCGATCACCGGCATTTCAACGGGTGTGGGGATTCCGGCGGCGGTATATTGACCTCTGGGATCCCGACAGTTGAGAAATTAACTGCAAGCCGTTTATTTGGCAGTAGAATGCTGCAGAATTTACAATCCGGACATCCGTTTTTCATATAAACATGGAGAACAGACTCCAAATAACAGATACTCACATCCTTTCCCGTCTCTGGAGCCGGGGAGGCTAGAAAACAACAAAGATAAAACAATTACTTCACAGTATGTACAAACAACACGTCACAATATCTGATATACAGATGGAGCCTCGATCATCTAGCCTTCTCTGCTGCACCATGGTGCACCAAGGCGTATTAGCATAAGCCTTTCATCTATTGTTCTCAGCTGCAATACAATACAGAGAGAACAATACAGCAGGGGATTAAGTCCGACAGCACTGATGGGGTCTTTGTGTTTCAGAAGAGTCCGACTTGCAACAATTCAGAAATGTGAATATATAGATTATAGATATGACTATAACTGACCTCTTCTCAAATTGTTGATATCGATATATGTGTAATTAGCTTCATCTTCTGCTTCGGGCTCTCGGTCAGGTACTGAAAACAGAGAATTGGCAAAAAAAACCTGTATATAATCTATATACTGTAGTGAGGTGTAACACAACAACTGGAGACCCTTTGGCCTCCAGAAACCACTTGAAAACTATTTGCCAGGATGAATAATAATAATAATAATAATAATAATGCTCATTATTTATCAGAAGTAATAAAATCCCATCCCTCTAACATGTGGTGATGATAATGGCTATTACCAGCGCATTTCACATGGGAAAGCCTGTTATTTATACACACTAATACCAATGCAATGCAAAAAATGGACAAATGCACAAAGTGAACACACCCTATAAATATACTAGCCTACTCTTTGTGAATACCCTTCCAAAAGATCTCAAAGGGAATGTCCAATTGTCAAGTGTAGGGGTCATGACAATGCATCTCTACTAAAATAAATTAATTTACTGCGCTTAATGGAATAAAAGCTGCTTTCTTGAAAATAGATATTGTGAAAATTGATAGAAAGCACTAAATTCTGATATATTATATGTATAAGTAAAATATCGATGTTATTAACTTATTTCAAATGCGGTACCTGTGGAAAAAAAACTTACTGATTAGTATAAAATGTTTACACTCTTTTGAGTGAATATGTTTAGGAGTAGCCAGCAACACTTCTTGGTTTTATTAGTCCTGGGTTGCCCGTGATTTTTCCTACCTTTCCCTGTGCTTAGATGATCCTGGCCAGCTGAGAGCACTGCGGCTCTGATGTTCCTTTTCAGTGCGGCGGCCGGCGGCACTTCGCGTCCCGCTGCGTCCAGCGGGGCTGTGCGCTGATGTAATCTGTCACTTATATCAGCGCACAGCCCCGCTGGACGCAGCGGGACTCGAAGTGCCGCCAGCCCCGCCGGCTGCCGCATTGAAAAGAAACATCAGAGCCGCAGTGCTCTCAGCTGGCCAGGATCATCTAAGCATAGCGCCAGTAGTAAACTCCCAGCACTGTTCAATTCGCTTTGAATTGGATTGACCCCACTGTCTCACTACCTGTGCACCAGAGAATAGTGAGGAAAGGGAAATGATAGATGAAAGATACTTTATGCTCAAATGCAATGGCTGTGCAATAGGGAAACCCCTGTGTGCACACAGTGAGTGTCCTGATCCAACACGTTTCACCCAGCAAGCTTGTACAACAATTCAAAAATGTGAATATAGACGTGAATATGACCGACCTCTCCTCAAGTAGTTGATATCGATATATGTGTAATTGGCTTCATCTTCTGCTCTGGGCTCTCGGTCAGGTACTGAAAACAGAGAATTGGAAAAAAATGTATATAATCTATATGGTGAGGTGTAAAATAAAAAAATGGGCAAATGCACAAATTGAAAACACCCTATAAATATACTAGACTACTTTTTGTGAACTCCTTTCCAAGAGATCCCAAAGGGAATGTCCATGGTCACGTATGGGGGTCATGACAATGCAATTTGCAGGGCTGGACTGGCCCACAGGGTTACAGGGGAAACCACCGGTGGGCCCTACTGCCTGGGGCCCCAGCCCCTCCTCTAGGGATCAGGTTCCAGATTGTGCTGTTACTAATCTAGTACATTATCTTGCATGCACTAAAGTATTTACTGTATATATTTATCTAGGTGACCAACACTTGCACAATGGTTAGGTAAACCAATGTGGCGGCTGGGCACACCCCCTCTAGAGACTGGCCACACCTATAAACATGGGCCGCTACCACTGCATTCCCCCGGTGGGCCCTACATGCCCCAGTCCAACACTGGCAATTCGCATTGTGCAGTGAAAGGGGGACTCAACTGACGCATTTCACATCACATAACTGCCCACTTTGGGAGGGATCTGGGTGGGTTTCCTCACTCCTGGGAATCTGGGAGTACTCCCCAAACTTCAGGAATTTCCCAGACATTCCAGGAGAGCAGGCATGTGTGACTAAAGACAGCCCATCATTAAGGCCGCAATGGGGCTCCATTGGTTTACCAGACAAACTGAAAAGTTGAAGTGAGAGAAGAGGGCCATCCTATAGGGGCAGGAGGACTTTGAAGCCATGTTTTCATTTTGCCTTGACACCTTCAGACAACTCTCTTCACTTTAGTCCGCAACTCCAAAAAGGTTTACTGAAATTGAAAGGGGCGAGGTTCTCCCTGAAGGAGAATGTAGCCCAATGCTCTGTACTGCTGGAGGTTCTGCAGTGAGTGTAAGACGCGTTTCCTTTCTTCTGCCACGTACCTGTGATTGGTTGCTGCCGGTGATGTCCTAGCAGCTTGTGTCTACACTTGAAGAATAGGAGAGCAGCACAGAGAATAATGATGAGACCAAGACCCACCAGTATCCAAGGGAGCCCATAGGACGCCGGTGTTCTACCTGTGAGAAGATAAGGAGAGGGTTCAGGTGTAACTATTCTGTACGGCACTCATACAGATGGAGTAGAGTAGGTTGCAGCGAATGGCATTTTTGGCCGGATTTGTATTGCTGCCATTGGCCCGCATATCTGGTTGGGACAATCCTATAGATTTCCATATTGCCCTTGGTGTTTGTGCGCACGTTTGTTTGCAATTACAAAATTATAGTGTAAGGTCGTGATTAAGAGATGGACGCTAATGCCACGGCTGCTGTGAATCTGCACGCAACGGCTGCGTGGAAATATGCAAATGTCGCACCCACTGGGATTTGTATTGCGACGCTCACCGGTAGCTTCGCCTATCCAAGCTATTGCATAAAAACACGCGGCATCGGACGCAACTCAGTGGATTATCGGAGTTCTGCACAACCCTGCTGTCACTCAGAATAGCCGCCGACACTGAGACGCCGGAGCCGTTGTGTCTGCATACAGGATCGGAAACGCAGTCTGCAACCCCCCCCCCCCCCCCCCCTCCAAATGATCGGGACACGTCTGCGCTTGAGCCGCATTCCTCTGTTACCTCCTAAAAACACTCCATGACCGTCATACTGCGGATTCACTGAGACTGCCGGCGGTAATGAAACGTGACGCATGCGCAGACCACCGATAATCGCACAAACTGCAAACACATCGTCCATCTCTGTATCAGGGCCTGAGCGCCATAGGTCATAGGCTGAGATTTTAGAATAGAATTTTCTTATTGTACAGCGCTGTGTAATAAAGAATTATAATAATAGATGATTAATAATAATAATACTAATAATAATAAATAAAAAGTGTGAAGGTTCATATACACTTGCCAATAAAATGAAAGACGTCACTCATTTTCACCCTTCCTGATCGACGTTGTTCACTTTCTCTCGGCAAGTGTGTATGCCGTCAACGACGACCGATTCGCGGCACCGAGGGTAATTAACGACTCTTGTGTCGGTGGTGCGTGCATGCTCAATCTGGACTGTCATCCAGGAGCTGCCTGTACGGCCGCTGCATGATGTCATTGAACGATATGAACGGTCATATTGCTCAGAGTGTACGGCAGGCGCCGGCCGTCCGGCCCAGGATGGGAAACACTAGATGATGTCACTCAGAGTGACATCATCTAGTGTGTATGCACCTTAAAGTCTGTCCTGTCTCCGTCCTCAGTGCATGTACCGTGGAAGCCTGGGCGTTCGCTGCAACATAGATGGGACGGACCAGCTGCTGGGAATGGGGTAAATATGGTACCTAAAGGGGTGGAATGGAGTGTCAGCGGTAGGGTCAGGACTTTGTGCTGAGGGTGGAGGGCTTGGGATGGAGCATTTGGGGGAGGGTGTGGATTGAGGGTGGCAGGTATCAGAATTGAAAGAGCGGGTATCGCTGAATAGAGTGGAGGGCAGAGACTGAGGTGACGGATCATATACCAGGTCCAATAAACTAGTCATAATAATAATAATAATACTACAGGCAGGTAACTAATTCTACCAGTAATCAGAGACCCCTCACGAGACAGCACGTATTCCCCACAGAGGAATCTGTTTATCGTTCGTCCCCCAGTCGCGTTCATAAATCTGTTTTTAATTTTATTGCTGCTTATAATGTAAAATCAGTCATCGCCGCTGTGTAACAAAAACAAAATGAAAGCATACGGTACGTACGGTATTTATTAAAACCGTTTCAATCTTATCACCATCTTTAGATGGAATTAATAAAAGTAATAGGATTCACGTCAGTACTTTGTAACTGGTGAGAGCTACAAGTAATGATTGCTAGCGCCGGCGAGGTTACGCTGGTCCTATACCGGTGATGTGATAACGAGCCCCAGCGCTGGCTGAGACGTCTGATTTCTTTTCCAGCAGCAGAGGACTTTGTGCATTGTGAGATGTGACCCTTACTCTGAACGTAGACGTTTCGCTGAAACATAACCTGCTCCATGCGTTCTCTCTATTGGCTATTCCAATATTAGGGTAGTTTCAGGCGGGTGCTGATCACTGCTCATAGTCACAGGACCCGATTCTGCCTCACTCGCAACCCCGAGGTTCACATTGTTGAGCGATTATTTGCAACTGCGTATGTGCAGAAATTTCTGGAAACCCCACAGCAGCACATGGCATCATAAAGTGTGCGCACAAAGGCGCTGCTGCTTTCGGCTCATATGGCAATGGACGGTGACTGGCGTGACAGGGAGGTGGCTAGTAGTGCACACAAAGATGGGCTGTTTAGAGAGTATACTATGGGAGTGTCAGTGACAGCAGGTGCGTTCCCAGGTGCACAGCCACAGGCAGAGGAAGCCAGGCACAGAGGATTGCTCCTGCCATACGGTTGTACATACAGTATGTTGATGGTGTGACCGGTGGTGGCATCTAAAGAAGCACCAATCGGTGTTACTGAGTGCACAGACGCTGACAGTGGGCGTCTCAGGCCGCACGGATGTATGACAGGGAAGATATTTGTGGCGGCATTTACGTAAACTTAGACGGGCGACCGCCAATATACGCTGCTGTGGGCGACTCAGAAGCAGTCCCAGAGTGTCATGGAGGAGGAGAGCTCCTGTCACTCAGGAACACACGAGGCTCTGGCTGCATGTACAGAGAGCCCGCCTGACCAGAGGCAGAACTCTGGGAGGCAACGGAGTCATCTGCCGCCGGGCTCCTGCTCTGAAGGGGGGCACCTCTCCTCCCATTCTGTGACACCATTGAATTAAGTTAATTGATATCTGTCGCTGTCTTTTCAGTGGCCGACTTCCTCACTGGTCCCTGCACCTTACACATCACACCCTTTTTATTATACTGAATATACACATTTTACAAGTATCACACCCAGGATTAGAACCCACAACCTATTACACTGGAAGCAGACACCTTACTGATGAAGCTGTTTGCTCCTGTATAGGAAATATGAGAATTTTAACTATATGAAGATACTTCTCTGACAATTACACGTAACTTCATATAGTTAGAATTCTAATGCTTCCACTACAGGAGCAAATAGCTCCATCAGTAAAGTGTCTGCTGTGAAGGCCCGTACACACTGGCCGATATATCGGCTGTTCTTTTTAACGGCTGGTATATCGTGGGTCCGTCGGCCAGTGTGTACGGCCGATACGTCTGTGAACTCCGTCGTTCACAGATGTATCGCGTCGGCCCCGCAGCACAGCCGACGGCCAATATATCTACCGATATATTGGCGCGTCGCTGTGTGTGTACGGGGCGGTCGGTGTACACGCCCGCCCAGTTCATGACGTCAGTCCCCGACGGATCGGGCAGTGTGTATGCTCAATACACTGCCCGATCCGTCCATAGATATATTTGCCAATCAATTGATCTGCAGATATATCTTTCTAGTGTGTACCCACCTTTAGTGTAACATATCATGGGTCCCAATCCTGGGTATGACTGCTAAGAAATGTGTGATTTAAAATAAAAGACAATTAAATGTATAAATATAGTACATACATTTTTTTCAGAACACTACACACACACACACACACACACACACACTTATCTTAATATAGGAAATAGGGGAGCACCAATATTTATCTTGACTCCGGGCAACTGGGATGAACTTATGCCACTGCGCCTGGCACCACTGTAGTGTAATCTATCACACATATGCGCCACACTGATGTACAGAATATACATCATGTTCTGAGTACACAGCTGCACAGGGCAGATGTCTCCGTGTACACCCTCTGTGCGTGTAACCCATATGTATTACAGCTGTAACAGGAAGCCCTGCACCTTCCAAACATCATCGTCACCTTTCAGCTCCACTAAACCTTCTGTATTTCTAAGTCTATTAATAAACCTCCTCTGTGCTGCAGGATGGGACGGGCGGATCACTTGGGGCACAGATATAACTAATATATTGTTTCTGGGCGTGTCACCAAACACTGATCTATTCCTATTGCAGCTGCTGTACAAGCTGCAGCCATGACCAGCGTCTCTCACCTCACACCAAGCAGAGACTGGACTGAGGTAGTGCAGAATATTATAAAGCAGTTGCTCTCTGCACTATGCCACCTGTCTTGCTCACATGGACAGTAATGAGATACCCATCGGACAGCTATGTGAGATAATCAGTCACACATCGTCTTCTCACGTTCATGTCACATTGGGGCTGATTCTGAGCGCAATGCAGTGACTGTGTGTGAGCGCACACCAATGGTGGCCTTGCTTACAAACACATCTCTGGCCAGCTGGATTTTTTAAATGCCATTTTTTGTAGCATTGCAGTTGGTGCAGAGTTGAACCGGAGCCGGTCTGCAGAGCATATATTGCGTGTTTTGCACCATGCATGCTCCGCAGCCAGGAGTGCACAAGCACCGGCAATGCTGAGTATGTATGCATCCCCAATTACAGCTGTAGGGGTTTATCTGGGCGTTAATGGGGTGTTTGCACATAGGTAAAGTTTAACATGGGTGTGCCCAGGGCGTGGCTATGGAATTGTGGCCTGAGGAGAGGGGGGCACACAGGTAACGATGCCTGTTTTCATAGGATTGTATTATACCAAGGACAGGGCTGATACGGATAATAATAATGTGTATCAAACCAAGTGCACAGATAGGGGAGGTCTGGCCGCAGCCATAGGTACAGCTCAGCACATGCAATTAGTTCTGGGTACATAATCCAGGCACATTAGTCAGACCAGTCGTGGCACATAGGTCAGACCAGTCGTGCCACATAGGTCAGACCAATCGTGCCACAGAGATCTGACCAGGCATACCACATACTGTAGATCAGACCAGTCATATCACATAGGTCTGACCAGGCATGCCACATAGATCTGACCAGTCATGCCACATAGATCAGACCAGGCATGCCACATAGATCAGATCAGGCATGCCACATAGAGCTAACCAGTCATACCACATACTGTAGATCAGACCAGTCATATCACATAGGTCTGACCAGGCATGCCACATAGGTCTGACCAGGCATGCCACATACTGTAGATCAGACCAGTCATATCACATAGATCTGACCAGGCATGCCACATAGGTCTGACCAGTCATGCCTCACAGATCAGACCAGTCACGCCGTTATCAAACAGTAAAGTCCATATTTCGGCAATCATCTCTTACAACAGTACCTTACGCCCACTTAGGACTCAGGACCCCCACTTCCACCTGACAGCAGTTATACCTGGCAGTAGGAGGTAGTCAGAGGTAAGCATATAAATCACACCTGCGCTCACAGGGGCGTTACACTGAGGCAGAAAAAGTTAAATACATCCCACCACGGTGCAGAAAATTACGGGTGGAAATCTCTTAGTACTTTCTCTTGTGGTCTAAGCGAGGTCACATTAATACTCACAGAGCAACCACAACCAGTGGTAGAGAACATCCTACAATAGAGTCTCGGCTGAGAAAGTCCTTTTACCTTGCACAGAAACCCATGTCTCCGCAGAGTAAGCCTGATATTTCCCATGGTGGTATATTAGCTTGGTGCATCTGTACGTCCCCGGGCCCGTCTCATGCAAATCTACTTTGGTAAAATGTAACTCAGTATGGTTGACCGAGAACTGTAGAACGGTGTTGTTCCTGTAAAATGTTGTGTTGGTGGCATTGTACCCGTGAAAACTGTGACACCGCAGAGTCAGGGGATCCCCATCATAAACCATGGGGGGTCTTTGCAGGATAAGCATGTCTAAGATTGAGGAAAAGCAGAAAGAAATACAAATTTACAAACTATTTAATAAAACTGCACATGGTCCGAGACCAAACACTTTATTATTACTATACAAGCTTCATATTACAGGTTATAATTGTACCTCCTATACAGCAGATTCCTTTTGTAGGAAAGTTGCTGTTAAAGGTCTTGAGATGCCCTCACTGAACCATACTGTATATACTGATAAAGATATGACGTGTCCTCTCGTACACTTGTACTTTTTGTGTCATATGGCGCAAATTAGACATTCAGTCACAGGAATTTAGTACTTTCCCCATTTGCAGGCATTTGACAGTTTTTTGGACCTTTTTCGACCATGCCAATTCGACATTTTTTTTTTGTCAAATTGGCGAAAACGGGCTAAAAAACTATTGAAAACACCTGCAAATTCGACAAAACAGGTGGATCGGCAGAGAATTCACCGATACACGTTTTTCGACAGTGTCGGATTTTTCGACAAGTAAAAAAAACAGTACTGGGATTGAATTGGGCGAATCCAAATTCGCCCTAAAAACGGCGAAAAGTGCAGTGTTTCCGACTTGGCGGAAATTTAGACACTAATTGAATATCCCAATAGTGTACTAGGCACTTAGGGGTCTATGTACTAAGCTTTGGTGAGTGATAAAGTGGACTGAGATAAAGTACCAACCACAGCCTGTAACATGACAGTTGGGAACTGATTGGCTGGTACTTTATCTCCCTCCAAGGCTGATTCATGGAGCGGTGCATGGTGCAGCTTACTTGTACTGTAAATGTCATCACAGGGGCAGTGTAAGAGAAGAGGGGGCCGGTCTGCAGGCTTTATGTGGGCCCCCTCTTCTCTGGCCTCATGCCAGAGTCTCCTATGCATGCCCAGGTCTCCAGAAACATGGCGCCCACACCTTGCTCTCGGGGACTTCTTTACTGCGCATGCCCAAATCACCGGGGAAATGGCCGCAGCAACATTTTCCTGGGGATTACTGCTGCTCTGCAGTGCCAGGCCGCCGGCTGACGAGGGACAGTGGAGGGGGAAGTATAAATATATGGGGGCAGGGTGTGTGGTGTGGACCCAGGGGCTCACGTGTACCTCACACCCTGCACCCATTATAGATACTCAGGGGTCTATTCATGAAGCAGTGAAAAGAGTGGAGAAGTGAGGTAGTGGAGAAGTTGCCCATGGCAACCAATCAGCTGCTCTGTATGTGTTTAAAGTATGCAAATTATAAATGTTACGTCAATGCTGATTGGTTGCCATGGGAAACTTCTCCACTGGCTCACTTCTCCACTTTTATCACTGCTTAGTACATGTCCCCCTAAGACACATTGTTTGTACAAAATGGTGTGGCAGGACTCGGGACACATGGTGCGGCTTAGCAGCAAAGTCCACGGCGCGGCTACTTGGCGAGATTTGAGGATAGGTGAATGTAGCCACATTTATGCAAATCTGATCATTGGAAATTATATATTTTTTGAAAACGGAAAATAATAAAACTGTTTCAATTCATCTATAGTTCTTTTCATGCAGTTTCCGATAACCAGGCTACAAAGACTTACTGTTAAATACACGTAGTCCCACCGGATCGCTTTTTTGGCTTGTTCTGGTCCTGCACTGGTAGTCGCCGCGGTCATCATCCCCGGCAGATTGGATGGTGAATCTCTGCTGATGTATAGATATCTTTCTATTGTCTCTATACCAGTAATATGTCTGGTTCTCATGGACAGTGGATCCCGTATTACATGTTAGAGTCACGGACTCATATAGGAATATATTGCTCCAGTTGGGTGTGACTGTGACCGCCGGTCTGACCGCAGCTCCTACATACAGTGTGAGAGTAAATATAACATGTGATCTAGCGGTGTCCTCTATTACGCTTAATACACGGAGCACATAGAGGAGCACAGGGACGTGTGGACTAGCTCATTGATAAACTGGTCGGTATGTGAGGGAGGTCTTGCTCTTCCTGCGTGTATCGGGAGCAGGGACGTTCATGTTGGGTGGGCGGTTGTAGAGAGCACAGAGGGAAACAAATATAAAAAATAAATTGTGTAAATCCTGCGCTTGTTCCAGCATGGTTCTTCCCAGAGCTGTGGTGATGGAAGAGACGGACTAAGGAATTCTTTCCATGCCTACAGTGCGCTCATGGGAAAGGGGCGAGGCCACACATCACACAACATGGCCAGATGTCAAACGGCGTTCACTCATCTTACACCCCAACCAAGCATGCTGGTCAAGCAAATGGCCAGACCAGCCCATCAAGCTATAGGCCCTACTGCCATTTGCCAGAACTGCCAGAAGGCTCATCTACCTGGGGGCAAGGGGAAGGTAATTTTGGGCATTTGCCTCAGTGGCAGAGTGATGGGTGGTGAAGTCCTTTGTATGACAACGTGGCCTATTTTGTATGATTATAGTGGGCACAGGGGAAGCATTTACAAAGAAGTTGTGGGGATCATTTTCACTCAGAACGAGGGGGAGATGCATCAAACTTTCTAAAGAGGACAAGTAGAGGCACCAGCTCTCATTTTATAGAGTGGTTGCTACAATCTTCAGCGGTTGCTATGAGCAACAACTCCACTTGCCCTCTTTAAAAGGGTTGGTACATCTCCCCCTATAAGAGTTTACCTTCTCCTATATGCGTCTTCCCCAGACACAGCCAATGACATTGTCCGACAGTTTGCAGTAGCATTTGATGATTCTGGAAAACCCGTCATGCTCACAAACAGTTGTGTATTGACAACAACAACATGGCCAATGTGTTTCAGGAATAAATATCCCCCTTATTTATATCTTTCTTTTTTTTCACACTGCTAGAAAGCTTCGTAATCTGTCTCCGTATGGGATATTACACTACCTGGGTGTAGAACTTATCACTTTAATTATCAGCCATAGCTACTAGAAAGAAGGTCATGGAACCGCCACACGAGATGACTGCGACGGCAGATGTACTGCCCTGAATATCAGCGTGAAATGCGCTTTATCTGAACAATCAGGTCAGTTTTCAGTCACTGTAATACACCTACTCACCAGAGTGTGTCACTGTAGCAGCTGAAAGACAAAAAAACGAAGTTATAAGGCAGAAAACATGCGGCGCGCAGTCCGCTAATAGATGCGAATGGCCTAATTTATGTTCCGCCACTTGTCTAAGGGATCTGTGTACTAAACCTAGGAGAGATAAAGTGAACGGAGATAAAGTACCAGTCAACCAGCTCCTAACTGTCATTTTTCAAACAGCCTGTAACATGGCAGCTAGGAGCTGATTGGTTGGTACTTTATCTCTCTCTACTTTATCTGTCTCCAAGGCTTAATTCATAGACCCCTAAGTCATACTTGCTCACTATCCCAGAAGTTCCAGGAGACTCCCAGCTTTGCAAATCCAGGAATCAGGCAAGTAGTCACATTGCTTTGCCCCATCCCACCCACCTACCTCTTCCTCTCATGAACCAAGACTTGCCAAAGCCGCCAAGTATGGTATAAGATTCACACATAGGAGCAGATTCAAATAAGTGTGGATGCTGCTGGAATGGGTTCCATCTGATACAGTATGTGCAGATGGAAACGCATACCTCCCAACATGACCCTCTCCAGGTGGGACAGAATGCTCTGCTCCTGGACTTCCAGCTTCCTTTATGACTGCCGGCACCTGTGCTGCAAGACTCTTATCCAGTAACCTGTTCAACACAGGTGCCGGCAATCTTAAAGTAAGGAGAGAGTCCAGGAGCAGAGCATTGTGTCCCTGCTGGAGAGGGTCATGGTGGGAGGTATGGAAATACATGGTTATTATTTGCAAGTAAGTTCCGTTAGCAGTACTCGAGGCCTGCAGGGATATATACGGTATGTACTTTTGCGGTTCACTGAACTCTTATATCAAGTTTGATAGTCCATGGGGAATACAAGTGATGTGTAATAATAACACATAGACAACAGAGGAATACAGTATGATAAAGTATTGGTTCTTAAATTTGATGAGAAATCGAGCATGTAGGACACACACATTCATATATAACAGAGAATTAACATTGATGTGAGGTCTATAGGAGCCAAGGGTTACCTTAGAGCAGTGATTTTCAACCTTTTTTTACTCGCGGCACACCGAACAATATTTTAAAATTGCCAAGGCACACCACAGTAAAAAAAAAAAAAATCCACACATACATTGGCCTACACAGAAAAAAACAGTCACATTGCTCCCCACATAAATCGTATTGCTCCCCACATAAATCAATCACATTGCTTCCCACATAAATCCATATTCTCCCCACATAAATCCTATTGCCCCCCCCCCTCCCCCCACAGGAGAATTAACACAACAAATATTAGCCCCTACCGGTCAGCTGTCCTCCTCCTTGTCCCCCAGTGGCGGGGGGTTTTCATAGTGGAGTTCTGCGAATACTGAGCAGCGGGCGGTCGGGCAGGTGTGGATGTGGGTGGGCAAAGAAAGCTGTGTATGCAGGCGGGAACTGGAAGATGCATATGAAGGCGGGTGGGCTGGCTGGATGGTGTGACGTGGCGGCCTTGACCTATGATATCACACCACCGCGTCTTCAAGGCATAGGTCGGAGCACGACTGATCCTCTAAGAAGAGCCTGGGCCAACAGTTCACTCTGAAGGTGCAGGAAGCTGCTCTGGCTCCGCGGCACACCTTGCAACTGGTCGCGGCACACTAGTGTGCCACGGCACACTGGTTGAAAATGCCTGCCTTAGAGTAATGGGCGATAATAGTCAAAGATATGAATGATCTTGTCCATTAATGAACGGGATACCATTCATATCTTTCAGTGTGGAGGCACCAGCGATGAACATTGCGCGGCCCCGCGCTCGTTCATCGCTGGTCGCTTGTGCATGCAGGCCAATATGGACGATCTCGTCCATATTTGCCTGCACTGCTATGGAGCCGGGTGATGGGGGGAGTGAAGTTTCTTCACTCCCCCCGTCACTGCCCCCCCCCCCCCCCCCCCCGCCGCCAGGTCGGCCGTATCCGCTGTTGGGCAGCTCGGCGGCGGGACGCGCAATGTGTAGGGCCCATTAGAGTATTGGATTGACATAAAGGAGCGGGGTTGGGGGGGTACTTCTTTTGCGAAGGGAACACGCCCATTTCTGCTTCAAAATATTTACATATTGCACAGGCTAAGAAATGATCTTCATAACATAATTGTAGCCTACAGTAAATGTGTTCAGCACCTTCCTGCAAATAACACAGCATTTCCATATACTGTACATTTCACCTAATGTGACAAAAAAAACCTTCAGATACATAAAATGTGCTCATTCTTCTGGAATTTATGCCACAAGTGAGGCCAAACTGATTAGTATTCTATAATAAAACAGGAAAACATAAATTGAACAAAAGTGGTATTTGTAATGTGGCAGACGATGGAATCTGAGACTAAATTTACACTGCGCGCTGTGCGTATTCCGAAATTGGCCGCAACTACAGGTTTACTTTTAGCGGGTGCGGATTATTAGATCTACACTAAAAAGGTCTACAGTCAATAGGTCTACCACTAATGGTACACGTGCCTTAGGTCAACAGGTTAGACCTATTGACAGTAGACCTTTTTAGTGTAGATCTATAGTCCGGATACCACTTTTAGCCAGCAGCGACGCCTCCCGAGCTTGAAGCAACTATATCTGTTAAATTATATGGAACCTCTTGCCATCACAAAGTCCTAAAGGAGAGGAGTGAATCACTTAATACACATTATATTCTACTAAACTCAAGTACAAAATGAAATTATATTTGGTTTTCTATTTGGATGACGCCATCAATTAAAATGATGAATTTTGAATCAATACACATTTGATAAAGGAAATAAAAAGGAAATAATTGCCGATACTTACAGAAGAAGAAGAAGATCAGTAGTACCGGTGGCATGATGTGATGGCAACATTCATACTGGCAGAAAAAGGATTTCAGTTGTGAAACTTGTTCTCGCTTCCTGTGTTGGCGTCCGAGTGCACGGGTGATTATGCATGCACCAGTACACACATACAAAGTCACTTATTGTACAATTACTGTCCTGGGTCCCCCCATCCCACATATACGGTGCATGAGGACTATTGTGTCTGCTGCAGGGAAATTGTGGACACATGTTTCATCTCTGATCCCATCATTGTTCTAGCCATGGAAGAATCATCAGCGTGAGTAAAAATTGTAATTAACTATTGTTTGATAACAATCTACTCCGCTTTGTAAAACCACTTTAGTAATTGTGTAAGGCAATACACTCCTCCCACATCCCGGCCACTTTCTAGTGGAATAGGCAGCATGGGGAGACAATTGCTGGAATTGCGGGTCAGAGTAGAGGGGGCGTGGCTAAATGACACAGATTCTCAGAATTTAGCCCCGCCCCTTCATCACGGTCCATTGAATCACAGAAGTTTGCAGCTGCGGAGCTTAAAAATGTCACAGCACTTTGATGAAGGCAGGGGGTTCTGTTTTTCAATAAATATGAGGACACCAGAACCAGTTCAAATATCAGGTGGTGTGCCGGGTTTACTGCATTGTGTATGTGTATATATATATATATATATATATATTTATTATTTTTTTCTAAAGTGACATTTAAAAGTATTACATTGTGTCTGTCAATGCTCTTGTTGGTGCATTTGAGTTTGGGTATTCCTGCATTTTTTTTTAATGAGGGTGGAGATTTGCCATGGTTTGGATATGAAAATTGTGTTTTTGTAGAAATTTTCCAGCGATTTTGCTTTGTTAAATTACTTGACTTTGAAAAAAATTCCCCAAATCATGACAGAAAGCAATGATTGGATGAAATTCCCCCTAGGTTCAAAATTAGAACTGCATTTTGAATATGGCATTGCATTTCACACAGTCTATCCAGGGCCGACCCAACTATATAAATAATAACAATTTTTATTAACTGAAAAAAATATTTACTAGTTTTAAATTAAACAAATGATTTCACAGGAGAGAAAAAGAGAAACAAAGAAAAACTTTGGCCCCAACAGGGTAAACAAAAATACACACATTAGCCCCCACATGAAAAAAACAAAAAAACCACACACATGGGCCCTACAGAGGAAAAATAAAAAAACCCACACATGAGCCCCTACATGAAAAAAAACACACACACACACACACACTTTTTTTTAAATACACATCCAATAGCCAGGTGTGTTGAAATTTTGAGCTGCTACGTTAATATATCACTATAATCCAGTAATGTCCAATCAACATCTTAATCACTAATTATTAATTGCTAAAGGTATCATCATCTTGTTGGATATGTTTATGTACTAGTACAACATCTGGCAGATACTTCGCAGGGTTATTATATCCACACATCACACAATGCATCTCCATGAGAACCACATAAAGACACTTTTTAATAAACACAGAAAATCCTGTAAGAGTATAGATGAGTTTTATTTTATTACAGGTGTTGTCTACAATCTGGGAAACGTGACAGTGATTACAAGGTTATTTCTGCAATTCAAGAATAATACGGTAAGATGTTAATGTTGAATATGAATAGTGTTGTACGGGCATATTCAATTGAACACGCTATTTACAGGACATCACATGGTTTTTGATATTCAATTAGATGTGAGAAGTTTAGACACAGTTAGTACTATATAGTAATTCACCTTCAGAGCAGATGCACACTTAGGAAAAAAAATCACTAATTAGGTAATTGGAAGTTGTCCAGTAGCTTAATTGGGCCAATAATTACATGTCATTATTGGGGTAAAATTTTGTGAAGTGCGGAATAATGAGTTACAATATGTGGGACAGGTATATGGGGGTGCTGTATGGATGGTACAGGACAGGTAGATGGGGGTGCTGTATGGATGGGACAGGTATATGGGGGTGCTGTATGGATGGGACAGGTATATGGGGGTGCTGTATGGATGGGACAGGTATATGGGGGTGCTGTATGGATGGGACAGGTATATGGGGGTGCTGTATGGATGGGACAGGTATATGGGGGTGCTGTATGGATGGTACAGGACAGGTAGATGGGGGTGCTGTATGGATGGGACAGGTATATGGGGGTGCTGTATGGATGGGAAAGGTATATGGGGGTGCTGTATGGATGGGACAGGTATATGGGGGTGCTGTATGGATGGGACATGTATATGGGGGTGCTGTATGGATGGTACAGGACAGGTATATGGGGTTGCTGTATGGCTGGTACAGGACAGGTATATGGTGGTGCTGTATGGATGGGACAGGTATATGGGGGCGCTGTATGGATGGTACAGGACAGGTATATGGGGGTGCTGTATGGATGGGACAGGTATATGGGGGTGCTGAATGGATGGGACAGGTATATGGGGGTGCTGTATGGATGGGACATGTATATGGGGGTGCTGTATGGATGGTACAGGACAGGTATATGGGGTTGCTGTATGGCTGGTACAGGACAGGTATATGGTGGTGCTGTATGGATGGGACAGGTATATGGGGGTGCTGTATGGATGGTACAGGACAGGTATATGGGGGTGCTGTATGGATGGGACAGGTATATGGGGGTGCTGAATGGATGGGACAGGTATATGGGGGTGCTGTATGGATGGGACAGGTATATGGGGGTGCTGTATGGATGGGACATGACAGGTATATGGGGGTGCTGTATGGATGGTACAGGACAGGTATATGGGGGTGCTGTATGGATGGGACATGACAGGTATATGGGGGTGCTGTATGGACGGGACATGACAGGTATATGGGGGTGCTGTATGGATAGGACATGACAGGTATATGGGGGTGCTGTATGGATAGGACATGACAGGTATATGGGGGTGCTGTATGGATGGGACATGACAGGTATATGGGGGTGCTGTATGGATAGGACATGACAGGTATATGGGGGTGCTGTATGGATGGGACATGTATATGGGGGTGCTGTATGGACGGGACATGACAGGTATATGGGGGTGCTGTATGGATGGGACATGACAGGTATATGGGGGTGCTGTATGGATGGGACATGACAGGTATATGGGGGTGCTGTATGGATGGGACATGACAGGTATATGGGGTGCTGTATGGATGGGACATGACAGGTATATGGGGGTGCTGTATGGATAGGACATGACATGTATATGGGGGTGCTGTATGGATAGGACATGGCAGGTATATGGTGGTGCTGTAAGGATAGGACATGACAGGTATATGGGGGTGCTGTATGGATGGTACAGGACAGGTATATGGGGGTGCTGTATTATGGAACAGGACAGGTATATGGGGGTGCTGTAAGGATAGGACATGACAGGTATATGGGGGTGCTGTATGGATGGTACAGGACAGGTATATGGGGGTGCTGTATTATGGAACAGGACAGGTATATGGGGGTGCTGTATGGATGGGACATGACAGGTATATGGGGGTGCTGTATGGACGGGACATGACAGGTATATGGGGGTGCTGTATGGACGGGACATGACAGGTATATGGTGGTGCTGTATGGATGGGACATGGCAGGTATATGGGGGTGCTGTATGGATGGGACATGACAGGTATATGGGGGTGCTGTTTGGATGGTACAGGACAGGTATATGGGGGTGCTCTATGGATGGGACAGGTATATGGGGGTGCTGTATGGATAGGACATGACAGGTATATGGGGGTGCTGTATGGATAGGACATGACAGGTATATGGGGGTGCTGTATGGACGGGACATGACAGGTATATGGGGGTGCTGTATGGATGGTACAGGACATGTATATGGGGGTGCTGTATGGATGGGACATGTATATGGGGGTGCTGTATGGACGGGACATGACAGGTATATGGGGGTGCTGTATGGACGGGACATGACAGGTATATGGGGGTGCTGTATGGATGGGACATGACAGGTATATGGGGGTGCTGTATGGATGGGACATGACAGGTATATGGGGGTGCTGTATGGATGGTACAGGACAGGTATATGGGGGTGCTGTATGGATGGGACATGACAGGTATATGGGGGTGCTGTATGGATGGTACAGGACAGGTATATGGGGGTGCTGTATGGATGGGACATGACAGGTCTATGGGGGTGCTGTATGGATGGGACATGACAGGTATATGGGGGTGCTGTATGGATGGGACATGACAGGTATATGGGGGTGCTGTATGGATGGGACAGGACAGGTATATGGGGGTGCTGTATGGATGGGACATGACAGGTATATGGGGGTGCTGTATGGACGGGACATGACAGGTATATGGGGTGCTGTATGGCTGGTACAGGACAGGTATATGGGGGTGCTGTATGGCTGGTACAGGACAGGTATATGGGGGTGCTGTATGGACGGGACATGACAGGTATATGGGGGTGCTGTATGGACGGGACATGACAGGTATATGGGGGTGCTGTATGGACGGTACAGGACAGGTATATGGGGGTGCTGTATGGATGGGACATGACAGGTATATGGGGGTGCTGTATGGATGGGACAGGACAGGTATATGGGGGTGCTGTATGGATGGGACATGACAGGTATATGGGGGTGCTGTATGGATGGGACAGGACAGGTATATGGGGGTGCTGTATGGATGGGACAGGACAGGTATATGGGGGTGCTGTATGGATGGGACAGGACAGGTATATGGGGGTGCTGTATGGATGGGACAGGACAGGTATATGGGGGTGCTGTATGGATGGGACATGACAGGTATATGGGGGTGCTGTATGGATGGGACAGGACAGGTATATGGGGGTGCTGTATGGATGGGACATGACAGGTATATGGGGGTGCTGTATGGATGGGACATGACAGGTATATGAGGGTGCTGTTTGGATGGTACAGGACAGGTATATGGTGGTGCTGTATGAACGGGACATGACAGGTATATGGGGGTGCTGTATGGATGGTACAGGACAGGTATATGGGGGTGCTGTATGGACGGGACATGACAGGTATATGGGGGTGCTGTATGGATGGTACAGGACAGGTATATGGGGGTGCTGTATGGATGGTACAGGACAGGTATATGGGGGTGCTGTATGGATGGGACATGTATATGGGGGTGCTGTATGTACGGGACATGACTGGTATATGGGGGTGCTGTATGGACGGGACATGACAGGTATATGGGGGTGCTGTATGGATGGTACAGGACAGGTATATGGGGGTGCTGTATGGATGGGACATGACAGGTATATGGGGGTGCTGTATGGATGGGACAGGACAGGTATATGGGGGTGCTGTATGGATGGGACATGACAGGTATATGGGGGTGCTGTATGGATGGGACATGACAGGTATATGGTGGTGCTGTATGGATGGGACATGACAGGTATATGGGGGTGCTGTATGGATGGGACATGACAGGTATATGGGGGTGCTGTATGGATGGGACATGACAGGTATATGGGGGTGCTGTATGGATGGGACATGACAGGTATATGGTGGTGCTGTATGGATAGGACATGACAGGTATATGGGGGTGCTGTATTATGGAACAGGACGGGTATATGTGGCCTCCTTTTACAGTTTTTATGCACCCCAAATTTAAGTAATTAAAACTGAAAAAATTAGGCTTTTATCAGTATGTTACTTTAAACAATTAATAATTCTACAATCAGGTGCGTTAGCTGCGTTCATTTTTGCGGCACAAACCTTGCGCTGAATTGGATACGCCCCTTAGAATGCACACAGCTATCAGTATACAGCGGCCTCTATTCATGCCAAACGTCTGTGAGTAACTGGGAAATAATAACCATCTGCATCATATGTTCTAGAAGTAATATTGTAAGCACAGCAACAAGTCAGTTACAGAGTTTATGGTGGACATACTGAGGTAAGTGTAGACGTATGGCGTCTGATCTTGAGTCACACGCAATGTCTGCAAACAGCGAGTAGTCGCAAGCGGTGCATGTGTAGAACTTATGCATTGTTGCGTATCTCCAGGAAACTCGCGTTAGCAGAAGGTAGTAATCAGGTTTCCGCCACCACCACCAAATACAGACACTCTGCTTCCGACTCAGATCCATAGCGGCTGATGTAGAGTTGGTCGGAAAAAGGGGCTTAAATTACTCAAAAATAAAAAATAAATAATTCTGATCATATGCAGAGAGACAGCGCGGGCGCCTCGGTTACGACAAGTCATCATCTTCCCTGCGCTTTGGTGCAAAATATACGTCCCCTGTCAGATACAGCGTATATACAGATGTAGCCATGTTCATCTTTGCATGATGTGCATGCATCACGGCAGGGCCGCCATCAGAAATTGTGGGGCCCGGTACTGACAAAATATACAGGGCCCCTCTCACCCCCAAAAAAGATTTTGCCGCACTGCTCCACCCCTATGTGATGTCATACATTGTGGCATTACATATAGGTGGAGTATTGCGGACCTACAAGATCTGTTTATTCACAGACTGGTGTAGATAGGTATTGGCGGTAGAGGCCAGGGGAGGGCCCCCTCTCTGTAAGGGCCCGGACACCAGTCCCCACAGCTCCCCCCTGATGGCTACCCTGCATCACAGCATAGCTGGGGCGACTAGAGTGCCCGTGACTTGCACACGCACATCCATAGGAATTTATGGTGCGTTCGCTGGCTGTGAATAGTCGCAGCCTGGCGCACCATGCACAAAGTATCGACGCTGCATGATGCTTTGCAGCAAAGCTGGACATGGCTGCGTCGGTACGTGCAGAAACGCTGATCCACATTTGTATAATGAGGCCCTTACTGTTATTGGCCCCTCCCCCTGTTCTACCACCCCAGGCATAGGGAATATCACAGTCACTGTCAGTAATGCGGTAATGCGTTTGCGCTCTCACGCACATCGCATTTTCCCAGCATGCACTGAGGAAACTCACACAAGATGCTCTGTGTAAACTGGTGCAGTAGCTGCTCTGCATCAGGACAGTAATGAATAACATAAATACAGTATGTACTATCATTGCTCCGGAAAACATCTCTCCCAGCGACATCACCTAGATGATATCTTCACGGCTCCTGGGTCACATGTCCTAGTGCGCTTTGGTGAAGTTCTGGTAAATGTTGGTGGAGTCGCTCGTCTCTTCGGTTGTTTGCGTCTTCACAGTGTCCCCAGGATATTTAACCACTGAATACATTACAGAGAAGTCATCCTGAAGAAAGAGGGAAATTCCCAAATTAGCCACAGATAAGACATTCATGTCCCATGAAAGAACCTTCATCAATCCTGATAACCTCAATAATCTATCACCAACCAAAATATCAAATATATTAATATAAGGAAGACGCCTTTGATAAGTGACATATTTCTCGTATGCCGTTGTCTGAGCAGGGCACATCAGATACCAAAATAAAGGTCTTGGTCTGTAAAAAATTGGCGTTGTAATTGGTTGCTTCGTTTCGGAGTTAGCCGGCAAAACGTCCGCCTGCCATTTACAATGCATCACCATTGTGCTCTGGAAAATGTGACGGTGGACTCTCCCTGTGACCTGGAACATGTGACCTGCTGTGTGGTCTGGAAACTGTGACAGTTACTTGCAGGTTCTCACTAAGCAGGGATTTTTCCAAATTCCACTCCCAATGGGGAGAAAAGAGGTAAAATGTTCCACCCAGCAAACCTCTGCCCAGTTAAAACTGGGCACATAAGCCATACCTCCCAACTGTCCCAATTTTCGCGGGACAGTCCTGTTTTTCTGGGACTGTCCCGCTGTCCCTCCCGCGAGCCGCAGTTTCCCGCGGTGGGGGGCTGGGGAATCAGTTGGGAGGCTCATGTCACTCGCGGCTCTGCTTAGCAGCGGTGAATAGACGCATGTGCACAGCGTCTATTCACGGAGACCAGAGGGACTGGGGGCACGGAGTCCCGCTTTCTGTGGACAGAAAGTTGGAAGGTACGCATAAGCTAGTTGACATTATATTTTGAAAAAACATGAGCAAAACTATTAATCATGTGTGTGTGTCCCCACAAACCCCACAAAAAAAAAAAAATCCCATCATAATAATCATATAATTCTAATTAATGTAGAATTATTCATACATGTAACGCTGTGTCTGCATTCATCATTCTCACAATACTCACGTTGTCTTTGGCAGTATCAGAGGCGGCTGGAGGGGAGAAATAGAAACACGGTGTTTATGGATTATCCCCACATACCAATTATATTAGTAACAATATGGCTGCTAGAAAGGGGAACTCAGTTTATATAATATGTGGTTTAATATTATTTAAGCAAAATGGTGATAAACGGGAGTGGGGGGGGGGGGGGGGGCGGAGAGTATTTTTCCTAAGTACACCTGACTTCCTGTCTCTAGAACATTGCGTGGCACCTCTCTGCAGAAGTTGTTTCAGCTGATCATACAATGGAGGTGGTGGGTCTTACCGTGCAAAGGGCGGGATTGTTGGGGCAGTTCCCTGGGATAAAATGGGAAAGAAGGGAAAGAAATGGCTGCGCAATGTGTTAGGGCAATATAAATATGATTCGGTATATTATTATTACATATTCTTCTTTTTGGAGCTGATATACACACATTTATTTTTATTTATTATGATTGTTTATTATGAGATAAATTATACATCCCGTTACCATCGGGTTTTAACTCTTAATGTGTATATACAGTTAAATTGTTTACTTTTTATCATTATGATACATTAATTAATATATACGTACTCTTTGCTGTATCATTGTCCTAGTTGTACATACTTACTAATGAATTATTTTTAGAGATGTGGATTATTAGTGATTAAATTCCCCATGAGCTGACGTGTAACCTGTTCTTAATTGATTGTTAAATACTCACACATGTTTTGTATAGCATTTGGGCTTTAAATACTGACAGATCCAGAGGCTGGGATACACCTTTGATAAAGTCACATGGTATGTGACGAAACGCGTCAGGACCCCGCCTCCCTGCACACCTTGATTCTGCTAACTGCACAGGTAGCAAGCTGCTGACTGAGCCATTTACTTCTTGGCTCCCATCCTGGCTTCTTCAATTGCCGCCGGCGACTTTCACCAGCACGCCGCTGATAAACCTTGCACACCGATCCGGTTACAGCACGTTCATCCCTCCGCCGCACCTATAAGCATTGGGCATTGCAGGAACATACGACTGAGGACGCTCAGTCGGGACCAGCCCTCGGAGAGGTATACATTTACTTATACAGCAGTAGTCTCCATTGCTGCACTGAGATCTTTATTACGGCATTTAACATCAGACATTTATTGATCAGCCGCTTACCTGACTGTGGACATTTATATGGAGATGATATTGGACTTGTTTCCTCATTAATACCAAAAGTTATAACCTCCAGCCTATATATCTACAACATCAAGGTGATTTGCATCCAAACTCTGGTTTTATAATAATTTCTTTATCAGTTGGATTATTGATTCTTAATGTGTTAAATCTAATGTTATTAGTACAATAAATAATTTTTTTATTGCCTACACGTCAGCTCTTATTTATATTGCCCTAACACATTGCGCAGCCATTTCTTTCTCTTTTTCATTTTATTCTTAATTGAACACGCACACAGTGTTCTGTGGCAGCGCAAGTGGCAGAGCAATTCCAATTCCAATACCCACATGTTTTGTTATTAGAATTTGAGGCGCTTTATAGCAGTTTTTTTGCCATTGTTTCCCTGGGATAAAATGTATTCACTCCCAGGAGCAGAATTTGGTACTAAAAGCCACAGTTCCAATGTTTCTAGTGAGGATCTAGATCACCTGACATTAGCAAACGGAAATCCGGAAACGGTGAAGGGGAAGACAGCGGGACCCGAGACCCCCACCAGGCCCCTCAAACAGGCCCAGGTAAAGAGTACCTGCTCCCCCATTTCTTGGTACCTAGGGAGACGTACAGCCCCATCCTGACTTGCAGCCGTTGCACTCGGGCAGAAGAATGGGAGCAGAACGGCCAGAAACGGTCTGGACTCCAGAACGCTGAACCGGCTTCCTACTGTGACATCTGCCGCTATGGAGCTCTGCGTGCCCGTCCCCGTTTATGTGACAGCTGTCACACAGCAAACGGTGCAGGGAGACGTGTACAGAAAGCCCCACAGTGGACGAGGTCGCTGCAGGTAGCTGGTTCGGCCCGGCGTTCCGGAGTCCAGACCATGATTCCGGCTTTCACCTAATCCCAGTTATACCTGAATAATGACAGGGCGCAGACCTGGACTTATCTATCGTCTGATCCATGAACAATCTTGCCTGGAAGATCATTGACAAGGTTCAGCTTCCCTGCAGACTCAGTGTTAGCAGCATGTACTGTGCAGTGCCGTCAGGCGCAAAACGCAACGCGCTCACCTCGTTTCCGATTGATGTCAATATAGGCATAACATACATCTTCATTGGCGTGGTTCTCCGTGGGAGTTACTAACAGAGGGAGAAGAAACACAGCGTGACCACTCTCATCTATGTATGTTTATGATCAGAACATATAGCAGACACAGTACTGATAGTATAATGTAATGTGAAAATAAATGCCCTGCATTAAATAGCTTCACCAAAGTCATCTTTCACAAAGGAGCAGTGCGGGACATCAGAAGCTGGGGAGAGGAGGGGATGTAAGTATACAATGTAGATTAAGCAGAGACTCCGCTCCTGTATATGGCTCTGGAGAAGCCATTTACAAGTTCCGTGCTCAGGATAAGTGGCACAGAGGGGGTGATTTCCTGGGCCCACTTGAGGCGTCTGGCTCGGGCCCGGACCAGCTCCTGAGTAGGACAAATGTCCCCTATTTGCAGCATACAGTGCTTTACGGCACATATGACTTTTCAGTTGTGTTTTTCTTTTTGCATGAGCCATGGCTACACATCATGGATTTGGCCATGCCCCCTTAGTGCCCGGCTCTGTTCTCTCTCAGTGGCCCTGCTCGGTCTTATGTTCTATACACCAGAGACTACACAACCACTGCGCTTCTTGTCATGGCTGCCTGAAGACATTAGTGAGACAAGGGTACAGATCACATGGTGGGGCTCACACAGCATGAGTCCATTCTTATGTTAGGTCACTTCAGGTGGGATCCGATCACAGAAAAGCTTAATCTGTGCCCTGTTGTTCTCGGATGTTACATGCCGGATGGTGCACATAGGCTAGAGGATTACAGATGAGCAGTACTTTGTAAAGGTTACCACAAAATGATTCGCCTCTTCCTGTAATGGGAAGCTGTACAGTTTCCACTTCTTGACCGCAAGTGATCCACAAGAAATTCAACACTCTTACCTCAACCACACCACAAACCATCAGCGTGGTCATTGGATGGCGTAGTGGTTAGCATTGCTGTTTCACAGCCGTGAGGTCATCCGCTCAGTTCCTGACCAAGGCAATATCTGTGTGGAGTCTGTATGCACTCTCTCTATTTGCGTGGGCTCCAGTTTCCTCCCACACTCCACAAGCATACAGTAATGGCTTCTGACAAAAATATAACCCTGGTCTGTGTTTGTCCGTGTAATAGGGAATGTAGATTATAAGATCCACATGGGACAGGGGCGCTTAATGTATATTTTAAAAATATAGTGAAAACAAAAGCAGGTCTTCTCACCTGGGCAAAAGCTCCACTTATCTGAAGGGGAACAGGTTTGTTCCCTGTGAAGGGAAGATGTGGTCGGACAGGGAGTGCTATACCAGTTTGTCAATCATAACGCCAACATTCAGCAAAGTCGGCACGAGAATGTTGACATGCTCTGAAAGAGTCTAAGAGTCAACATTTTACATATGTTGACGCTGAGAATGTCGACCATACTTAGCCTAACCCTAACCACAAACTAACCCTAATGCTCAAATAGTATTATAAAAGGAGGTCGACATGAATAATGTGAAACTATGGACATTTTGACACGCTGCATGTCGACATTATGAACATGAACGAAGTTGTCAAATTTTTAATTTCTCCATTAAGAACCATTTGACATCACAGTGTCGACACTTTCAATTTCGACATCAGGAATGTTGAATATACTGTATGATTACGATATTGGCCACTAAATTCAATAGAATATTTTTTGCATTTTATACAAAAACCCACTGGAGTCAAAACATGAGCGGCATTAATCTGCAGGATTGGAGCTGAGCAATCACCCTCTGATTCTGCAGCATCATATTTGCTATGGGGTGGTGTACAAAGGCAATTTTTAATGACTGTACGGCATGACCAACATTTTCAATTGTCTAGTAATTCAATTAAGTTGTGATGTGTGATCTTCAAATAGGTAATCACTTTTTTACCTTGGGGAGAGGGGAGGAGGGCGTACATATATCATAGTTGCCTACCCTCCCTCATTCTGCAGGAGACTCCCTGAAATAGCAGCAATCTCCCTCACTCCCTGAATAGTCCAGCAATCTCCCCGATTGCACTTTACCCCCATTGTGCAGCTATTACATTCTTGGGGGGAAAATAAATCAGAGATACATACATTCAAATGGGATCATTAGTGCCATTTCCCTGCATTGGTTATAAGGCACAATGATCCCTATGGCCACTTACAGTATATGGAACCTCTTGTAAAACACAATACACAAACAAATCCTGCAAAATATCAGTGTCTTTTATTCAGCAAATAGATTTTACCTTCTTTGGGGCTCATTTACATTTGGATGTAAGTCGCTGATAGGTGTTACTTTCACAATCTCCCTGAAATGCTTTTTCAAAAGTAGGCAAATATGACATATATCCACTAGTGATGACACTAGAATTGTGATTCTAGGATACAGACTAAGGTCAAAGAGGAATTCTGGATTTATTATTTTCATTAGCCTTGGATGGGTCGTAAGATAAGGTTAGGTCTTTGTATTGGATGCAAATATCTACAGTACATTGCAGATCTGTTGCTGTATCTAATGTTTGGTACACACTGGTAGATATATCTACATATCTATAGCCGGATCGGGCAGTGTGTTATGCATTTACATGCGCCTGCCCAATTCAGCCGTCAATCACCGCCGGCTGCTGCAGCATGTGTACGATACACACACACTGATGCACAAGTATCTGTAGATATGTTGGTCATTGTGTGTGCAGCAGGGCCGTCGTGATATGTCTGTGAACGACGGCTTTACACCCCACCATGTGACATGACACACACCATTGTGACACCAGGAAAGTGGGCTGTGTCAGTGTGTGTGTTGTGAACAATGTATACACAGACACATAATTGGAACAGGGTAATTATTAGCTTGTGGGGTGTTTCCTTACTGTAGCTGTATTCTCCCAGATCATTATCTCTGGTATCTGATCTGTGTGCATCTTCCAGCATAGGTCTCTCTCCAACCCTGTGTGACACATCAAACATGGGGTCAGACAAGGCAGTGATACAGTATTATTGCTGCACATCCTGTTTCCCTCTACTATACAATGTATTATGGGCTGCAATCAGTCCACACAACTGATTAAAGTTATAGTGGCCACATACAGGTAATTATGGGGGGTCATTCCGAGTTGATCGCTAGCTGCCGTTGTTTGCAGCGCAGCGATCAGGCTAAAAAATGACATTTCTGTGCATGCACCGCAATGCGCACATGCAACGTATGGGTACAAAGTCCTTTGTGGTTTTGCACAGGTTATAGCGACGTTTTCATTCGCACTGGCGGCCACAAGAAGATTGACAGGAAAGGGGCGTTTCTGGGTGTCAACTGACCGTTTTCAGGGAGTGCTTAGAAAAACACAGGCATGCCAGGGAAAACGCAGGCGTGGCTGGGCAAATGCTGGGCGGGTATGTGACGTTAAAAGCCAACCCTCCAACGTTAGAATCAACGCACACGAAGAGTAAGTTCAGGGCTGGTCTTGTATTGCACAAAATGTTTTTGCAGGTGCTCTGCTACTCAGGCGTTCGCACTTCTGCAAAGCAAAAATACACTCCCCAGTGGGCGGCGACAATGCGTTTGCACGGCTGCTAAAAACTGCTAGCGAGCGAACAACTCAGAATGGCCACCTATGATGCTTGTCTCTCAGCTCCGAGCAGCGCAGTACCAAGGTCACTGGTTAGATTACAACCGGGACCGTATAATGTGTGGAGTTTGTATGTTCTCCCATGCTTACATTGGCTTCCTCCATGTACGCCGGCTTACTAGTAAATCCAAAAAGCATACTGGTAGGTTAATTGGCTTCTGACAAAAAAATAACCCTACATCAGTATGTCTATCCTGACTGGGAATATAGATTGCAAGCTCCACTGGGTCTGATGTAAATGACTGAAATAGTCTCTGTACAGCACTGCAGAATGTGTGTGTGCTATATAAAAAAAAATGGCAAAAATAAATAAATGTTGCATCTTCAGACTACAGACAATAGGTGTAATGCGCAGCTGGATAAATATTGGGTGTAATTTACGCTCGAACAAGCACCACATAAAAAACCTTCCCCATATTAGCACCCATATGCTGAGATTCATGCATCGCCAGGTGCGTCCAGCTCATAAATGGCGAGTTCTGCTGACTATCATCATCGCTAGAACTAGCCACTTGGTGGCAAATCAGGAATATCCATGAATAATCACTCACTGATCATCTTTACTAAACAGAATTTAAGTCTCCAATTATAACAGGAGTTTCCGCTTCCCGACGCCCAAACAGGACCAATTTTACATGATTATTCCCCCCCAGGCCATGTTTATACCCGCACCCAACCCAACCCACACCTCCTCAGCTCCATGACCGGACTCCACCATGATAATGTGAATAAAACAAATACATTCTACCAGGTAACAATTGGTCATTGCTTTAATGCTGGCAGTCATACGTACGGAGGAAAGTATGATAGAGCGGGTGATGTAATGAGTAGGAAACAAAGGACTGAATGTCACCCCCTTTATTCTGTCACCCCAGGTCTGGGCTGTGTAACCTCCACACACTCACACCCATGCTCAGGTTAGTGGAACTGTATACGAGGCGTAGTATCCCATTACTCACCTGACCGCGGGTTTATCAACAGTCACATCTAAGAGGAAAGGAAAAAATTCTACGTTACAGGACATCTAAAATACATAATTACTTCTATACTCATTAATAAGGATCAGCGTTGTCTAAATTCTAATAATAAGTATTTTTAATACAGTGTTGCTGCCAACCAGTGGTGAACTAGGACTGTCTGACAGCCCCGGCATAGTAGCATGTGTGCGGAAAGGGGGCATGGTCATGGCTCACGGGGGCCTGGCCTCGTGGCACGCCCACATGCCTTTATAATCCGGGCGTGCTGAGTAGAGCACCGGAAGACGGAGCTGCTCAGCCAGCCCTGGTCTCTCTCTGCGTGGCTAGACCAGCATTTGCCAGAAGAGCCAGAAGGGCAGTCTGGCCCTACTGCCAGTTGATCCTTTGGTTGTTGCGACTCAGGCCAACAATGAAACCCGAGTAGAGTCACATAGAGCCGATATGAGTATTGGAGCCCTGGTCTTCAGAAAAGATGCTCAGTGTTATTTTTATGCGATCAGCGCTCTTATATGGAAATCATCATCAACGTTTATTGATGATTCTGCAACACCGAACACTCAGGACATCACATAACAAGACTCGTCACTCATGGGAGTGATGCTGGGGACAGACTATTGTAATATACAGTGCATCCGGAAAGTATTCACAGCGCTTCACTTTTTCCACATTTTGTTGTGTTACAGCCTTATTCCAAAATGGAATAAATACATTTTTCCCTCAAAATTCTACACACAATACCCCATAATGACAACTTGAAAAAAGTGTTTTGAGATTTTTGCAAATTTATTAAAAATACAAAACTAAGAAATCACATGTACATAAGTATTCACAGCCTTTGCCATGAAGCTCAAAATTGAGCTCAGGTGCATCCTGTTTCCACTGATCATCCTTGAGATGTTCCTACAGCTTTATTGGAGTCCACCTGTGGTAAAATTCAGTTGATTGGACATGATTTGGAAAGGCACACACCTGTCTATATAAGGTCCCACACTTGACAGTGCATGTCTTAGCACAAACCAAACATGAAGTCAAAGGAATTGTCTGTAGACCTCTGAGATAGGATTGTCTTGAGGCACAAATCTGGGGAAGGGTATGGAAAAATATCTGCTGCTTTGAAGGTCCCAATGAACACAGTGGCCTACATCATCCGTAAATGGAAGAAGTTCGGAACCACAAGGATTCTTCATAGAGCTGGCCGACCGTCTAAACTGAGCGATCAGGGGAGGAGGGCCCTAGTCAGAGAGGTGACCAAGAACCCGATGGTTACTCTGTCAGAGCTACAGCATTCCTCTGTCGAGAGAAGAGAACCTTCCAGAAGGACAACTATTTCTGCAGCAATCCACCAATCAGGCCTGTACGGTAGAGTGGATAGACGGAAGACACTCCTTAGTAAAAAAGCACATGGCAGCCCACCTGGAGTTTGCCAAAAAGTACCTGAAGGACTCTCAGACCATGAGAAACAAAATTCTCTGTCTGATGAGACAAAGATTGGACTCTTTGGCGTGAATGCCAGGCGTCATGTTTGGAGGAAACCAGGCACTGCTCATCACCAGGCTAATACCATCCCTACAGTGAAGCATGGTGGTTGCAGCATCATGCAGTGGGGATGTTTTTAAGCGACCGGAATTGGGAGACTAGTAAGGATAGAGGGAAAGATGAATGCAGCAATGTACACAGACATCCTGGATGAAAACCTGCTCCTGAGCGCTCTTGACCTCAGACTGGGGTGACGGTTCATCTTTCAGCAGGACAACGACCCTAAGCACACAGACAAGATATTAAAGGAGTGGCTTCAAGACATCTCTGTGAATGTCCTCGAGTGGCCCAGGCTTGAATCCGATTGAACATCTCTGGAGAGATCTGAAAATGGCTGTGTACCAACGCTTCCCATCCAACCTGATGGAGCTTGAGAGGTGCTGCAAAGAGGAATGGGCGAAACTGCCCAAAGGTAGGTGTGCCAAACTTGTGTCATCATATTCAAAAAGACTTGAGGCTGTAATTGCTGCCAAAGGTGCATCAACAAAGTAATACTTGAGCAAAGGCTGTGAATACTTATGTACATGTGATTTCTTAGTTTTTTCTTTTTCATAAATTTGCAAAAATCTAAAAAAAAAAACTTTTTTCACGTTGTCATTATGGGGTATTGGGTGTAGAATTTTGAGGTTAAAAATTTAAATTTATTCCAGTTTGGAATAAGGCTGTAACATAACAAAATGTGGAAAAAGTGAAGTGCTGTGAATACTTTCCCGATACACTGTATTGTTTGTTATATCAACTTCATTGTGTATTATATGGAGATTAGACGCTGAATGGAACTCCGTTACCATATGAAGGTCAGGCATCACATGCCGGGCGCTCTTATACAGGTCACATGAGGGTGCGAACCGTGAGATGACAGCTCGCTATTTGCGGCCATGAAAGTGCTGCATCTGACTCAGAATCAAGTCCATCATTTACACACCCTGTATATTAGAATCTCTTGTGTATTATAATAAACTGAAGCCTCGGGAATAGTCCCAGCTGTAAATAGAGGTGTCACATGACCTGCGGGTGGCTGTTTCCGGTGACAGCGTGCGAGTACTGGAGCCAGTCTGTGTCTGTACAGAAAGAGCAGGACAGTGAGGATGAGGATTAGCAGCAGCAAAATCCCAAGTGCCGGCCACAGAATGTTCCTGTCTGAGGAAGAAGAAATGTATAATAATTACTTAGTAAGAATGTAGCCGGAATAATCTGAGCAACAAAAAGTGGTACGTTAATTAGAAATATAATTAAAGAACCCTAAAATACAAGTAGTGGCATATATACAGTGTAAATTCAGCAAGGATTGCAAATTCTGCTAATTAGCAGAATTTGCAATCCTTTTGCTAGCATGCTGACCGCCGCCTCCGCCCCCCCCCCCCTTCAACAAGCAGAAATTGCTAACGCATCGCAATTTCTGCTTGTTAGTAGAAATAGAGGAGGCCCGCCACCCTGTTCCTGATCGCAGCGGCTGCAAGTGACATCACGCTCCCCGCCTCTCCTCTGGCCACACCATCTCTTCCTCCTCTATCACTGATCACAGCCGGACTTGGCGTACTGCTGTATAATGTGTCACCCTGACTTATTATTAGTACTGCTTATAAAGCCACCGGCAGCAGGCCCCTTTATTGCAACGGGCTCTGATGCAATGCACCGGCTGGTAGTTCTGCGCTAAGTATGGATCTGTCTGTCTATAATACAAGGCAGGTGAGTGCTCTCCGCACTCTCTCTGAGATTTATCACTGCTATAATAAGGGTGGATGTGCAGGGGGCAGAGGCAGATCGAAATCTCCCAACTGTGGCCTGCTCTGTGATCCGGATTGGAGGTGTCTGGCCGTGTGTGGCGCACAGGTGTAGTTTGGATGGCTTCCATTTTCAGGACAGGCGTTGCTGGGACATTAGTAAGAAGTATTCCTATCGCAAGGGAGTATACAAGCAATTGCGTTTCTATTGTGTATATTCATTGCTATTTATTCTATGGCTGATTTATATTATCCGAAATCCAGGTTACTCTTGGAATAATGTGCTAGTACAGTATATACAGGATCTGGACATCCATTGTTGGAAAAGAATAATACTTCTCCAGTTCTCCTGATTATGATGCCGGAACAGTCTGACACTATTATTATCTATTACTGCATTGTATCTTATCGTATTGTATTGTTTGTGTTCATCCGATGTTCACCTCTAGTCATTGTCTGTCATTGTTTCTATATTTCTTGTTTATTTATTTAGATACAGTATATATATTTAGGGCTGTAGACTACCTAGGCCCAGCCATATCTTGTGGGAGAAGAGGACTTACCAGCTGGACTCTGTTCCTGGACGTTGATGTCCTGAGTGTTACTGAGCACAGAGTAGGCCGTGCTGGGGGTCAGTGCGATGCTGGCGTTACACCGGTAGGTTCCGGTATGATGGCGTGTGAGTGATTCTATGTATAACACCGCCCCCTCGTCTCTCAGCTGGTACATCTCAGAGTCTCTCTCTACCACCTCATCATTGTGTAACCATAGGTAAGAGGGAGAAGAAGCGCGCTGTATGGAGCAGGTCATAGTCACGGGGCTTCCAAACGCCAAGCCCTCATCCTCATTATCCGTGGTGACAGTCATATTTACCACCGGAGCTGTGAAAGAGCAAAAGAAAGTTATATGTTCTGGTAATAGGGTAATAACAATGATATAAAATTACATAATAAATATTGCACTCATTTTGCTGATCCTGTAGGCAAGACAGCTGGGAAAGTATAATAGAACCTTTATTATATACAGTATATCAGCAAGAACAGTATAACACGGTACACTATTATGTCACCGCAATACAATTACTAATCACCAGTCAGATAACCAATCCCTTAGATAGTGCTCCTACCCCAGAGTCTCCCCGGGGGTAAGATATGGCACACCCCAGTATCCCGACAGGGGAGCAACAACTCTCCTGGCCAATCCCTCTCCATTTACCACCGCCCAAAATTCCCACTGCCGCCAGATCAGGTGCCCAAGGAATGGGCATAACTGTAAAGGGAGCTGGATGGAGCATAGGATGAACCCTATTGAAACAATGGGCACAAGGGGATGCTAACGACGATGTGTGGCCTCTCGTGATGGCACCAGCCTTCAGTTAACCCCTTACATGATTTTCTTATGGAGAGGAGTCTGCGGGGTAAACTATTTCCTGTCCCAAGAACCCTTGGGGACGACATGAACGATTTTACCGTATGTGGATGTTATGGGTAAAGCTAAAAGTGATATGATGTTAATTATACCACTGTCTCTCCACTGGGTTACACCAGCACTCCGCAGCCCCGATCACACTGGCACTCCGCAGCCCCGATCAACACAAGGGGGGCGGCAGGACGCAGGGGAGAGAGGCATCTGCGCACGGAGAGCAGGAAGCCAAGGCTTCCGTGATTGGCTGCACCCTGGACTGGGGGGCAGAGCCTGTGAAGTGGCACACCCGCCACCTTGTGGCCATTTGAGATATTACCAGAATCTCCTATATAATAGCCCAGATCTGTGACTTTGTGCTTCATTTGCTAACGCTGGGCGGAGTCACAACACTGGGCGGAGTTAGTCAAATGAGTCACAGATCTGGGCAAATCTACAGGAGACTTGGAGCAGGAGCAGATGGTATGGGCATGGCACAGGCAGGGGTGCATACCTCCCAACTTTCTTCAGGCAGGAGGGACACACGCACAGCAAAAAGGGGGCATGGCCAACGGGAAAGGGGGCGTGGCTTCGCGGGTGGACCCGCGATCGCGAGCCACGCCCCTGTTTTCGTCAGTGAGGGGGCATGCCCAGCGCTCTGTGAGCTGCTGGCATGCCCCCAGCGGCGGATTATGAGTCCGGGGGGCCCAGGGCACTTAAGACAGGAACCCTATCTCATTGCTGTGCCTGCTGTGGGTTTGAGGGCGTGGCCTAATTGTGGCCCTCGTGGCCATGCCCCCTTATGCAAATTCCGGTATTTTTTTTTTAATGGGATTTTGGCCCCTCAGCTAGGGGTAAATCTAGAGGGGGTGGTTGCTCCCCACTACACACCCGCACAGGCAGAAGACAGCAGGGAGGCTGCTGCCTCCCTGCAACACCACAGACCTGCCTACACGCAGCAGAGTGTGCTGACTATAGCACAATGCTGCTGCTGTTGCTGGCAGGACGGGGGAGCTTCAGAGCTGGGGCAGAGCTACTCCAGCCTGGGGGCCCCCTAAAACTGTGAGGCCCGGGGTACGTACCCCCTGGGCCCACCCATAATCCGTACCCCCTGATGCCGCCTCTCCCTCTGTCAGAGCCGTCTTAACAGCGGTGTAGGCCCCTGGGCACAGCAATTCACTGGGCCCCCTACCCATGCTCCAATGGTAGGGGTGGGAGGAGCTATCAGCAGCAGCTTTGATGTCCCGCGGGCGGTAGGGGGTGTTCTATCTTCTGCTCAGCATGTAGGACCTGAAGCAGTAATTTCTGCTAATTACTCCTTTACTGCACAGATGGGGCTAAACTGTAGAAGGGGGCATTGGGCTGAATGAAGAAGCCCTGGTACATGACTTCCAGGGTGGTAGGGGGTGTTTAATACGTAGGGGAGGGGTGGCTAGTGAAGTGGGCTTAATATTTATCTTTTTACGGTGAGAGGGCAGCTTGCTTGACTGCAGATATCTAAATTCCTGAAAATATATTTCTTAGCTTTGAATGGGATAAAAAACTAGAGAGTCCCACCTATCAGAAGGTTCTGGGGATCAGAGTTCAGGAGCCAGAGCAATTCAACAACGAAAATCTAAAACTGCATATTAGGCATATGGAGCTGGAGCAGGGACCAGCTGCTTGAAGGCTGATATCTCTGGTTCTGGGCATAGTAGAAACAAGCTGCCAGTGTCCACCAAAAGGGGAGAGTCCCAGCTTGTGGCTTATAACCTTAGAAATACTCTAAGTCAGAAAGAACCCGAAATATCTGGTTGGGAAGAGCAATTAACAGGCTTGGATGGGGACCACTGCTTTCAAGTCGAATATCTCTGGTTCCCCAGGGCCGATTTTCAAAAATCTGGTACCGCTGGAAAGAGGGGACCCTCAGCTATCAGCCTAGCGCCCTTATTCTCTTGGGGCCCTTGGGCAAGAGCCCAAACGAAAAGACGGCCCTGCCCTCTGTCTCCACTAAATAGACGCTGTGTGCATGCTAAGCAGAACAGCGAGTACAGGGGCTTCCCAACTGCCCCCCCCCCCCCCCACCTCGGGACACTGCGGCCCGCGGGTGGGACAGTGGGACAGACCCAAAAAAATGGGACTGTCCCGCGAAAATCGGGACAGTTGGGAGGTATGGCGGTGTGTGAGGGGGTATGCCATACAGACAGACGGGCACCGGCTCACTGTGTACTTGACCCCCCACATCAGCATACTCAGCAGGATCTCTCTGACGCGGAGGAGCGTCACTTTCTGGCACACTCCACGCTTCTTAGCTGCAGTTTTGTGGGGCACCTGCCGCTGTGCAGGTTCCGTACTGCCTCGGTTATCTCCAGCCCCGGCAACCCCACCGCTAGCTGCAGCGCTGCCGCCCGCAGTGAGGTGCGCCCAGCTCCTTCACACACTTTAGCCGGCGGGCAGCGCTGCAGAAGTCCGCGCTGCTTGCAGGCTCCGACCCCCTCCTCCCTCCAGCCGCAGCATCTCCTGGGGGCTAACCAGTCACTCCCAGTCTCCCCTTACCACAGTGCCCGGCAGCCGCGAGGTCCGCGCCACGTGCATACTATGACCCCCTCCTCCCTCCAGCCGCAGCTTCTCCTTGGGGCTAACCAGTCACTCCCAGTCTCCCCTTACCACAGTGCCCGGCAGTCGCGCGAGGTCCGCGGTGTGTGACTGAGGAGTGGGGGAGAGGGATGCGGACGGGCAGAGGAAGCAGGACTCCAGCCTGAGAGAGTCAACCATGCCAAGTCTCCACCAGCAGCAGATCCAAACAGGTTGGAGTGGAACAGCAGCAGCCAGCAGCAGTGACTCCGGTAAGACACATCTGTCTGTCACCACTGTTTTGTCCCTAATACCAATCTCTCCCGTGCCCTGTGTTCTGTCATGTCCCTGTCACCCCTATCCTGGCCCTGTCAACCAAATCCTGGTCCTGCCGCCCCTACCCTGGCCCCGTCGCTCCTGGCCCCGTCGCCCCTGTCCTGGCCCCGTCGCCCCTGTCCTGGCCCCGTCGCCCCTGTCCTGGCCCCGTCACCCCTGTCCTGGCCCTGTTACTGCATACCCTCCAACTACCTTTTTGGCAGGTACAGTATCCGCAGCGCCTCCAGACCCCTCCCCAATGCACCACACCTCCGCACCTTCCCCTCCACCACATGCGACACTCCACCTCTCCCCCACACGCTGTGCCTCCAGACCCCCTGCACCACCAGCGGCTCCCACTCCCCCACCACCCACAGCACCTCCAGACCCCCTCCACCATCCACCCCCCATATATGTCTCCCCCCACACCTGTCCCCCTCCACCCACAGCATCTGCAGACACGCTCCTCCATTCGCGGTCCCCCCCTCATCCACCCACGGCACCTCCGCACCTGCCCCTCCACCATCTGCTGCGCCTCCGGACCCCCTACCCCGTCCGCCGCACCTGCCTCTCCCCCACCGCGGTGCCTCCGGACCCCCTACCCCAACCCCGGCACCCCCGCCCCTTCCCATCCCACAGCACCTCCGGAACCCTTCACCCATCTGCAACATCCCTGCACCTGCCCCTCCCACATGGCACCCCTGCCCCTCCCCCAACCTGCAGTGCCTCCGGACCCCTCCCCCATCTACAGCCCCCACTCTTCTGTCTCTCCCCCACCCGCAGCACGTCCCAACCCTTCCCCATCCGGGCCCCCCCGCATCTGCCCCCCCTCCACCTGCAGCATCTACAGACACCCTCCCCCATCCGCAGTCCCCCCCGCACCCGCTCAGTCTGTACATCGTGCCCTGCAGGTGCTGTTCACGCCGTCGCAAGGGGCTGCGCCTCCTTCACCATCGCACGCCCTTTCATTGTGCAATATTTAACCACTAACAAAGGAATGCAGGTAATACTCCATATAATACAAATATTGAACCCCATATAGGCATGCAAGGGTTAAAGGGGCGTACCCCGTTGCGACAGTGTGAAGAGCGCCCGTAAGGCGCGATGAAGCACCTACTTCACTATAAGAGAGTACTAGAAGGAGCTATCCATTTGCCCTTACCACTAAGGAGCAGATTTATCACCATCAGCATCTGAGCATGTGAATGTCATGTGATAAAATCACCCCAATTTGCAATGAGATGATAGATTACATTGCACGGATATATCAATAATCGCATGCAGGGACACAGCTTGCAAGGAAGCTCTGTCCCTGCGATGCCACTCCACAGCCTTATCGAGGTATTTTCTGTGAATGGCTGCACATGTGCCGCTGACACCGTCACCAAGCAATCACCACCGTCGTGCTTTGTTGTGCATGAGCAAGTGAGGATAAGTAAGCAATTGAATTCTTGCATGTGAATATTTTGCATGTCCTTTGCCAAGTTAGCCATTTAATCCCCAGAACAGTGGCACCTTGTTCCAGTTAATAAACGTACTAGTCACTGTCCTAACATGTGGTGACTTTTGTAAGGGGCCTTTGGGGGGGTCTTTATATTTCTGCCTAGAACCATTAGAGACTAGCAACAGGGGCGGGGTGGAGACCAAAGGAACTACCAGGATAGAGGACAGCTCCAGGGAAACAGGTACAACCTCCCCACCGGCACTCGACTACTAGTGGTTTATTACATAGTGGCTACTCATTATATAGAGTACACTGGGGCACAGGATGTGTAATTACTCTGTATAGGTATTTTTTTGCCTTGTTTTGTGGGACTGTACTGTACCTACATTGTATGTGTACAGCTAATGATAAATTAGAACAATGTTTCTTCAAGTTTGAATACATATCACATTTCTCAGCTATGTATAGAAGTTCATCACACTCACCCATAACAAGCAGATGGACTGTATCACTTTGTTGATGTTGGGGGAAGAAATAATTGCCAGAGTCGCAGTAATAGGGTCCAGCCATGGTCAGTGAGGAGATGGTCAGTGATAGCACCGCTGCCTTCTTGTCATGTACAGTAATATTACCTAGGAGCGTCCCGTTATGGTAGAACCGGTAGTGTATGGGTAGGGAGCCGTTCCTGGACTCACAGAGAAGCACAATCTCATCACCCACTGTCGCAGCTTCCGGTAGGAGCTTCAGCTGAGGCTGATCCACGCCAACTGCCGACAGAGGTCAAACAATAAGATTAGTTTGGTCACTGACCAAGGATTATGTTTCCTAACATACTGTACTGCAAACCCCCCAGCTACTGCCCCCCCCCCCCAACAAATAGAGGCGAGAGCTGACATGTCGGCAAATTCTTTTTATTTATGGCACACACATTGGAAAGTTCAGAGGAAGGAACATCCTGCTTTAATGAGAGTTACTAAACGGAGCAAGACAGAAGATAGAGGCTTAATCATCTTGTAGACACATACATGGCATTCTTTCAGACAGGAGTCATTTTCTAATTCTTATGTTTCAGATTACAAATACGCAGGAATTCTGACGGGGCTTGGTCTTGAGCCCACAATAACTAAGATGAAAGCTCTCCTGTAAGACCAGTTAAAATCAATGAATATTGATTGAATTTGAAACCGTATTAATGAGCTACTGCTAAACAAGGCGTAGGCTTTAAATTCTTAAAAACATGGTCTATAGGTGATGACAATGCTGAATTAAGAAAAGAACAGAAAGAAAAGCATGCCATTCATCTATGGCTCCGATTTCCTGTTCTGCCAAATGATCTGATTCCCCGAGCGTTGAACCCATTTGCCAATCAGCAACCAACGATGATCACCAATCCATTGGTGTATCAGGGAAAAACAACATATTAAAAATCCCAGGCTCTGGGGGGGCGTGGCTTGGATCGGCATGGAGTAGCTGTGTGCAGCCTTAGCTCTCCACTAAAATCCTGCAAACCCATCCTTTTTACCCCAACCTGTGGATCCTGTTCCCTGCCAGCTGGCCCCTGAATGTGTGCTGCCTTTGCTGCTGCCCTTGCTGATCCGGTGAGCGGCGCGGGTGTGCTGTTGTGGACCTTCCAGCGTGGTCTCCGGCTCCCTACCCCTCCGACGGCCGCCGTCGGAGCTCCGGGAGCGGCGCGTGTCCGCGCACCCGGCGGTGTCTGAGCGCTGGTCCTCCGGCTGGGGGACTACAGAGAGGAGGGCCCTGTCATCTGCTGGGTCCAGTGGAGGTGCATGCCTGGGGCCCCACTGCGGTGACGCTGGAGACCGAGTACGGGCGAAAAAGCCCGCGAAAAGCCGCCATTTTCAGTCCTGCTGCTCCTTCTCCCCCTGAGGTGCTGTGCGGTGCGATGACTGTGGTTGCCATCCTGTTTCCCTCTTGGGCTTAATACCTGTCCACAGTGCCCTTTCTTGGATGGACTGTATATATTTCACTGGAGCCAGCTGCCCTACATTAGCTGCCTGTTATCCTGTGGGGACAGCTTGGGTGCCCCTGACTCAGCTTTCACTCTGCTGCAATTTCTACAACATACACCTGCTTCCTGATTATCTGCAGTGTGCCCACATACTTGCTCCGTTTATTGGGGTGCCATCTCTGTCCTGACTCTTGTGCAGAACCTGCTGTAATACTCCTCCGGATCTGCATTCCCGTTCAGGGATACCATGGTGAGGGGAGGACAGAGTGCAGCTAACGCTGCTGCGAAACTGGAGAAATTTGCCAGACCACAGCAGGCACCCACTTCGACAAGGCGGGGTGAGGCCGGCCCGCCCTCGCCGACGGCCGAGGGGGACACCTCTGACCATGATGAACAGGTGCATTCTACCCAGCAAATATTGCAGGCAATTTCTGCGTCCGAGCAGAGGGTCACGGACCGGATTGGGCAAGTACAAATGGATGTTTCTCTGCTAAGGCAGGATATGCAGAAGATCCGAGAGCGAGTGGGTGCAATTGAACATCGGATATCGGCTTTGGAGGATGCTGCTCCACCCTTGCAGTTGAAGGTGGCGGACCTGTCTACCCAAGTGACATCTATGCAGGCTAAAATGTCAGATATAGAAGGGAGATTGCGGCGCAACAATGTCCGGTTTGTCGGGCTCCCCGAGAGAGCGGAGGGCACCTCCCCGGAGTCATTTCTTGAAGGGTGGCTTATTGATCTATTTGGCAAGGAGGCATTTACCTCTCAATTTGCGGTGGAGAGGGCGCACAGGCTTCCACCTAGGCCGCCGCCGCCGGGGGCCCCGGCTAGAACATTTATTGCACGCTTCCTGCATTTCAAGGACCGTGATGCGGTGCTCCGTCTGGCCCGAACAAAGGGCCCTATTCAACAAGATGGACATAATATTTCCGTATTTCCTGATTTTGCCCTGGAGGTGCAAAAGAGCCGATCTCAATTTATTCACGTCAAGCGTCAGCTCAGAGACCGCAATATACAATATGCTATGCTATTTCCAGCCAAGTTGCGGGTGGTGCTTAACAACACCACTCATTTTTTTACATCTCCTCAAGATGCTGGTGCATGGCTGGAACGTCAACCACGTTCTCCTTGATGATGTGTTGTTGCTCAGATGTTGATTTCATTCTTCTTGCACCGCTGTTTCTATTTATCTGATGCATATTTCTGTGAATATAAATGCACTGTGGGGATATATGCGATGTGGGGCGAATAGAAATGGGGCAAAATTATGGTATTGCTTGCTATGCATCGTTATGATATGGCGGTAACGGTCAGCCCCACATTGTTTTACTACTGTTTGATGCTTTATAATGGGGCATGTGCCTAGCTATGTTGTTTTTTCTTTTTTTTTCAGGGTTGGGGTACTACTTCTTTCTACAAGTTGTGGAGAGCTCTTGCCGAAAATAGTGTAGGGGCTTTTCCTAAGGTTCTTTGGTTAGGCCCTTATCCCTTAGTTTGGTTACTTAATGGGAGTTATGGGATCCAGGTATGCCTTAAGTTTGCGAGGTGATACAGGGTGGGTGCGGGGGGGGTTAGTTTGTTTTTTTCTAAGCCATCACTTTTTAGTTCTGTACGTACTGTGCAATGACACGCTATATCCGTACGATACTGCTCTGTGCTCTTTTGTCTCCTGGGGCGTAGGGGGACTGGTTGCTCTTGTCCCTGTTTATTGTTTGTTCAGCCTTGCTCTGCTGCGATGCCAGGTTTTGATGTATGTCTCTTTAATCTATCCTGTTGCACCTTCCTTCTATAATTTCCATGTCTGCTGTTTCTGAGGGGCTTCGTCTGCTCAGCTGGAATGTTCGGGGATTGAATGAGAAAATTAAAAGATCGTTGGTCCTGACTCAGGTTAAAAAATACCAGGCGGACATAATTTGTCTTTCTGAAACACATTTGCATGGAGGTAGGGTGTTGGCACTTAAAAAACCATGGGTTAGTCACGTGTATCATTCCACTTTCTCTAGCAGTGCCAGAGGCGTTTCTGTAATGATTAGAAAGTCCGTACAATTTCACCTGGATGACTGTGAAACTGACCAATATGGCAGATACGTCTTCCTACGAGCCCATATCAACTGCAGATTGTTCCATGTATTAGCAGTATATGTCCCCCCGCCATATAATAATGAGGTTCTCCGTCATGCTGCCCGATTCCTGGCCCGGTCCCCTGCTACCCCTGTAATATGCCTAGGGGATTTCAACAATGTTATGGATGGTGGTATGGACAGGTGGAGGGAGTCTGTTGCGTCCTCCCCTCCCCTAGCGTCCCCTACCCCGTTCGCAAGACTGGTGGGGGAGCTGGGGCTGGAGGATGTATGGAGATGTCGTAATCCCACAGCTACTCACTTCTCCTGTCAGTCCGCTACCCATCATGCTTTTTCCCGTATTGATTTGGTTTTGGTTTCTCCTGATCTGTCCCCGGACGTGCTGGCGGTAGATTATCTCCCTAGGGGTATATCGGATCACTCTCCTGTTTTAGTTACAGTTAATATTGGTTGGGAGCGGGGTGCAAAAATGTGGAAGCTTAACCCCTTTTGGTTGACTTTGCTGGGGGAGGGTGCAGACCTGATTGCCGCTTGGGAAGGGTTCCAGGAAGACAATTTACTATTCAGTGATCTGCCGCTAAAACATGATGCTTTTAAAGCGTTTTTGCGAGGCTCCTTTATAAAGCGGATCTCTGAAGTTAAAGCGTTTAGTAAGAGGGAAGAGGTGCGGTTGGAATCTTTGTGCCGGCAGTTGGAGTCTCAATACCTTATTACCCATCTGCGATCTGATGAGCTGTTGTGGAAGAGCGCGCAGAGCGAGTGGTCGGATTGTTTATTTGAGAAATCCAGGCGTAGACTCCTTTTTGCAGGACATGAGCAGTATTTTCGGGCGGAGATGAATGGCAGCTACTTGGCTTTTTTGGCCCGGTCCGATTCCCCTAGAACTGTAATTCAGTGTGTGAAGAACTCTGCTGGCCAATTGTGTTACTCTGGATCAATGGTGGCGGAGACGTTCCGTAGTTATTATTCCTCGCTCTATGCCTCCCGAGCCAGTTACTCTGACGATCAGCTTCGGGATTTTTTGGCCCAGTTGACCTTGCCATGCTTGTCCCGGGAGGACTCGGGGGCTTTGGATGCACCTATCACGTTGGAAGAAGTGGAGGCTGCGATCCTGTCTCTCCCGGCGTCTAAGGCACCGGGATCCGATGGGCTTCCGGGGGAAGTCTATAAAAAATACAGTACGTTTTTTGCCCCCTATCTCCTACAATTGTTTGACTTACTCTTAGAGGGTAGGGCTCTCCCGCGCTCTATGGCCGAGGCCAATATAATTGTCCTGTTGAAACCAGGGAAGGACCCCCTGCTCCCCGAGTCTTATCGACCCATTTCCCTCCTCAATACTGATGTCAAGATACTGGCAAAAATCTTGGCATCTCGATTGAATTTGGTAATTGCAACAATAATTCACCCGGACCAGACTGGCTTTATGCCAGGTAGGTCCACGGCCCAAAATTTGCGTAGACTGTTCTGTCATCTCCAGAGGGGTGATGTGGTGGGGTCGGACGCGGTGGTGGTGTCCCTTGATGCGGCCAAAGCGTTCGACTCCGTAGAATGGAGGTACCTGTGGGGGGTGCTGGAGAAATTTGCTTTTGGCCCTCGATTTATTAGCTTTATCCAGTTGTTGTATTCCTTGCCTGTGGCTCGGGTGACGGCTAATGGTTTCACGTCTGAGCTTTTTGCGTTGGAGAGGGGCACTCGACAGGGTTGCCCCCTATCTCCTGCACTGTTTGCAATCGCCGTGGAGCCGTTGGCCGGCCTGCTGCGCAGTAATGGTAGGATCAGGGGCGTTGAGATTGGGGGTCATGTGGATGTGGTAGCGCTATACGCGGATGACATGCTTCTTTTTTTGCAAGACTCTGATGACTCCCTACAAGCAGTGTTACAGGTAGTGGAAAATTTTGGTATCTTTTCCGGTCTACTAATTAACTGGGACAAATCCCACATTTTCCCCATCTCTGGCCTTCTCCCGGAAAATACACAGGGGGCGTATCCTTTGCAATGGACATTGCGGTTCAAGTATTTAGGCATCTGGATTACTCCTATGGCGCGTAGCTATGTGGCCCAAAATATTGACCCCATTCTAGCGACATTTAAAGAGAAGGCTCATAGCTGGAAAAAACTACCGTTGTCTGTCCTGGGTCGGGTTAATCTATTTAAAATGGTAATGCAGCCAAAATTCCTTTATGCTCTACACAATTCTCCGGTATACCTCCCCAAGAAGATCTTTACTGTTATAGAGGGCGTTCTGTCCTCATTTATATGGGGTGGCAGGCCAGCGAGAGTCTCTATCAGGACATTATGCAGATCTCAGATGTCCGGCGGGGCAAGTCTCCCTGATCTCAGACTATACTATGTAGCGACTCAGCTGTCTCATCTGAGTGAATGGATCGGGGATTCTCTAGGTACTACGGTGAGGGGGTTTCTGGCTGAGCGGGCGGAGTGCTCTCCTACTTTCTCTCTTTCTCCTCTTCAGCTTCTCCTCTCTGGTCTCTCAGCGCCTGGCTTGCCTCCCCTGTTGCGTCAAGCCTTGCTCATCTGGCGCTATGCACACACATTGTATGATTGGGAGGGACATGATGCCGGTACTCCATTGTGGTTCAATAGTGCATACCCTGAGCTATATGAGATGTCGCTAGATAATATATGGATTGCTAGGGGTGTCGTGGCGCTGGGTCAGCTGTACCACGATGGAGTGCTGAAGTCATTTCAGCAACTGAAGATCGAATTTGATGTACCTAATACTGCTCTGTTCCGGTATTTTCGGCTTAGACATGCTGTACAAACTCAATTCCCTCATGGCCCACCACTGATTGTTGACTCACCTGTTAGGACGATGCTTACTTCTCTGAGTCAGAGGGGGAGGGTGTCTACCATATATGCTGCTTTAAATAATAGAAGCTACCCCGATCTATTAAATAATCTCCGTATTAAATGGGAGACTGATTTGGGGCGCTTGTCCCATGAGCAGTGGCTCCAGATTATGAGCTCCCTTAGATACGCTACGCCGTGTATAAGATATAAGCAGGTTTTTTTCTATATTTTACACAGGGCCTATCGTACTCCAGTTACTATGCAGAGGGCTGGTCTTAGGGAAGATTCTAACTGCCCCAGGTGTCGGGCAGCCGATGCCGGATTTTGGCACTTACTGTGGGATTGCCCTGAGATTTCCCTTTTTTGGCGTAAAGTGTGGAGTGATGTGATCATGACAGCACCGTCCCTCCCTACATTAGATCCTGGTATATGCTTGTTTGGGTTAGATCTTGAGGAAACACACTCTGTCTTACTGTATAGATATGTCCTGTGTCTCACTACGCTGGCAAAAGTTGTTATTGCTAGGGTCTGGTTCTCGGCAGATGTGCCTAGGGTAGAGCACTGGAGGGCGTTGGTGAACGAGGTAATTCGTCATGAGAGGCATATGTATAAAATACGGGGTTCCACCTCTCGATTTACGGAGATGTGGGATCGCTGGAGTAGCACATGGCTGGGCGGGCAGGTATTGAGCACTTGAGCGACATTCGTAATATTATTGATATTCTATGTCGTGTACACATATGCGAAAAGAATTAACACGCACACCGAACTGTGATCTGAAAATACCTGTTTATTGATGGCAATTGTTATAGTTTATTTCAATGTTGTTGTTTTGTCTTGTTGTGTCAATGTGTTACAAAACTCAATAAAAAATTACTTGATTTAAAAAAAAAAAAAAAAATCCCAGGCTCTCTGACGCCAAACATTTTTTGGTCGCAATGGTGATTCAGAGAAATCCAATATGATGGATTTCCCTGATCCCCTGACCCCGGCGTCGGCAGACTGGGGGATTAGCCAGATATCTGCCTGATGTACATTATGGGCCCCAGGGAAGTCCAGGACACCTCAAATTCACATTTTTCTGGTTTGGCATACAACTAGCGATCTTTGAGTTTGTGTATCACCAACCTACAGTAACATGAATCTGATATTGAAAGAGTTCATGAGAATGTCATCAATATACCACAACTAACTTGCCAAGGAATTCAAGGAGCACGTCCTTAGTCAGGTCATGAAAACTGCAGGTGCATTGCACAAACCGAAGGCCATAACCAGGTAATTGTAGATGTGAGATGGCGTATAAAAGTTTTCATGAAAACTGCTCCAAATGCCCTTTATTACATACAGGTGATACTAAAATAATGTGAGATGGGTGTGAAAACAGAAAACACCCTTTTTCACATTATTTTTGTAAAAATAATGTTAATAAATAGGCCCCAAAGACTTTCAAAGGAAACAAAGTAATACATTTTTTCTCTGCATGTTCTTGTCACATATATCTGACACATTTAGCGTTATACTAGAACAATCTTTTTATCCTCAATGAGAAACTTGCACTTGCCATAGCGCTGGTGTAAGTTTTGTTGGGGCGACAGATAGTGGCATCTAAGGACGCACCAGGTGGTAATGCAGCGCTTTATAGACGCTGCCAGTGGGTGTCTCAGTCCTTGCATAGTCGGAAGCATGGCTGTATAATAGGGAAAGCTTTGTAGCAACATTAGCAAAAAGTCACAGATGAGGATGCTGCAAAAAACACAAGGACGGCCACAGTAACCTGCAACTCAGAATCAGCAGGGCCGGATTATAGGGGGGGGGGGGGGAGGGGGGGGGGCGGCGACAGGGGCGATTGTCCTGGGGCCCCCACAAAGCCACCAAAAATACTACACTAATGGAGTGCAGGACAGCATTTTGCAACCTGCGCTCCAGATCTCAGCTGCTCAGTGTGATCTGACACTCGACAGCCCCTCTCCAGCAGCAGCTCCGGCGGCCGGAAGGCAGGGAGACCGCGGCACACTGCACCGGCCGGAGCTCTCATGCTGATAAAGGCGGGGAGTCTGCACTGCTGGCCACAAGCTGTCCCACAGTAGGGCTGTACCCTTCAAGGTGCTGTCTGCAGCTGTATAAATGGAGAATGGATGTGCACACTGCATAAAAGTTTTGCTGGAATATTGAAAACTTCTTGGCTGCTAAATTGTGACTAGTGCTGCTAGTCTGACCATTACTTCTAACAGGCCCTTACATAAACACACGCTAGCCACAAGCTTTGCCCGCCCCCACAAACTTTAATCCGGCCCTGATTGTCAGGCCCATGATATCACTATTCCACATTTACCTTTTATCTGTACACATAAAACGTTACTCCTCTTCCTCACACTGACCCTGGGGGACCTAACATCACAGGTATAATTCCCAGAATGCACCGGCTGCGCTGACGGAACGCTGTATGTAGCGGATGCACTGAAGTCCTGCACAGTATGCCCATCTCTGTAGAAAGCAAACTGAGGTTTTAAGGTGTATCCATGCTTGATCACGGTGTTACATGTCAGGGTCATGCCAGCACCTTCCGTTATTATATCTGTATGCACCAACTTTATTTCTGGATAAGAGAACAGCTCTAGAAGAGAAAATGAATCAAATTAAATTATCTGGCTAGGTTCATGGAAAACACTTTCCCTGTGACATGTGCTTTATCTTACAGCTGTACATAGGGGGCGACTGAGACAGGGAATTATTGAAGACACAACTAACTCTGTAGGAAACCAAACTTTCCTTCTCTCCTGCGATGTACGGGAAACTCCAGAATTCCAGGATTTCTCCAGAGTGCGGGCTCCCGCATCCCACCCACTTCCCTACCAAACTGCATTATTATTAGTGATTCAAGTCATCAGACCTCCTGCACCTGCGTTATGAGTACAACTTTGTCAGCTACTCAATGTTTTTGCAAATCAGTGTAATATAATGATAAGAACCCTAAAACATGGGAAATCTTTCTCTTCATAATAGAATTGATTATCATTTGATATATCCACCGATATAGGAAAGAGGGTGGGTAGCCACATTGCAATAGCGGTGTGGTAAAGTTGTGATAGTGGTGTGTCATTTTGTGAAAGGGGTGTGGTCATGTTGCAGTAGGAGCATGATCATAGTCTAGCACTTTTTAAGTGTTAGGCTGAGCCTTGCTCTCCGGACCTTCTGCACCCTACCATGCAGTACTGTGTGGTGCAGTGAGCCTAATTCAGACCTGACCGCAGCAGCAAATTTGTTAGCTAAAGGGAAAAACTATGTGCAGTGCAGGTGGGGCAGATGTAACATGTGCAGAGAGTTAGATGTGGGTGTGGTGTGTTCAAACTGAAATCTAAATTGCAGTGTAAAAATAAAGCAGCCAGTATTTACCCTGCACAGAAACAATTTAACCCACCCAAATCTAACACTCTCTGCACATGTTACATCTACCCCACCTGCAGTGCACATGGTTTTGCCCTTTAGCTAACAAATTTGCTGCTGCGATCAGGTCTGAATTAGGCCCACGTTCCACTGAGTGTCCTTTATTACACCTAGAAATGTTCCAATATGTAGTACTGACCACTATATTAGCAGAGGTTGCGGTGCAGTCAGATATGTATTAAAACATATACTGTACTGTACATAATAATAACACACATGACTCAAAGGGCTGTAATGTTATTTATTTATATCTCATTAGGAATAATGGCATTGTGGGAAGTGACAGTGTACATTCAGGACTGGATTAAGGGCGAGATGTAATACACATTGGGGAGAGCTAAAGTACCAACCAATCAGCTCCTAACTGTCATGTTACAGAATGTTTGAAAAATGACAGTTAGTAGCTGATTGGTCAGTACTTTATTGCTCTCTGTGTTATCTCTCTCTCATTAGCATATATTATATTAATATATTCGCACATATCACAGCTGCTATACATCAGCGTATACATCTCTGAATCTAACCCTTTGTCATCTAGAACATGAGGTCTGGAGTGAATGTGGATCAGGATGACTGTGTAATTGCTACACACCTCCAGCCATGAATTTCCCATACATTCCATTCATAGGGGTGTGTGACATAGCCACGTCCCCAGAGCCGGATTAAGGGGGGTCACAGGGGGTAAGTACCCCGGGCCCCCCCAATCTAAGAGGGCCTCCTGCCGCACACCACAGATCAGACCTTAAACACGATCTGCAGTGCCGCAACAGCGCCGCAGCTGTTATGTGCTGCTGTGCTTCCACCGGCTCTCTGACTGGCCGCGCGTCTTGAAGGGAGGTGCCAGCCCAGGGGGTAGAGGAGGTGTCAGGCAGCCGAGGCACACATTGAGCCAGAAGTGGGAAGCCTAGGGGGTCAGTAACCCCGGGTCCTCTGTGTCATGGGGCCCTCCCCATCGGAGCTGCTGAAAGGGAACGAGCTCCGCTTCTCCAAGCTCTGCTGCAATCAGCAACCCTCAGCAGCAGTGCGGCAGTTGTCCACAGCAGTGCAGGGAGCTGCAGCGGCGGAGGAGCCCATGAGAGAAGTAATATCGTCCGAGACACCTGCACCTGCCTGTACTTGCTCTCACTCCCCTACTCCGGCGTCACCGATGACAAGCAGACACCGGTGCTGTGCTTCTGAAGGTCGGTGACAGGGAGAGGGAGGCTGGACTGACTGACTATGCTGGGATCTAGAGGACTAAACAGAACGCAGCCCGCTCCAATCAGCAGCAGTCTGTATCTTCTTTATATATTTCATAAAGTGTGGAGGGTGAGAAAATATTTCAGATTTAAGGGGGGGAAAGATCATTAAAAGGGGATCTTCAAATATATAAGAAGCAGAGGTGATGAGTTGCTGCTGAGTGAGGGGAAAGAGGGAAGGAGTTGGGACAAAATCATTTACTACACATAATAGAGTGGTATGTTGATATGCCTAGATAGATCCATCCATATAGATAGATATCTATACACACAGATATCTATCTGTCTGACCTGCACTGCTGCCATTCATGGAGGTGCAGGAAGAGGAGGCACACATACAGTGGGTGTCGCAACACCAGGGGGGCGGTGCTGACATGAGAGCCCCCTCTCTTAGGTGCCCCGGGCCCCCCAAAGTCTTGATACGGCCCTGCACGTCCCCAGACAGCCATACCCCAACTTGGCCCACTAACCTACTCCTGAGGGCCGTCTGAAGACGTGGCGGTGTTGGATCAGAGTGCCCATTGATGAAACTGCCAAGTCCTAAGTACACGGCCAGGATAGGTGTCTGCCGATCCTGGTCTATTCATTGATTATTGGTGTTAGCACTATGTGAGGGGTGTGCGGAGGTAGAACTTAAGGTGGGTACACACTGGCCGCTATATTGGCCGTTCTATTGAATGGCCGATATATCGCGAGTCCATCGGCAAGTGTGTATGGGCGATATATCTGTGAACTCCGTCGTTCACAGACATATTGCGTCGGCCCCACAGCACAGCTGACGGCCAATATATCTACCGCTATATACTGGTGCGTCGCCGTGTGTGTACGGGAGACCAGTCGACCGCCCGTACACATGTTGCGGCAGCCGGCGGTGATTGACAGCTGAACTCATGACGTCAGTCCCCGACGGATCGGATAGAGTGTATGCACAGCACACTGCCCGATCCGTCCATAGATATATCTGCATGTCAGTTGATCTGCAGATATATCTATCAGTGTGTACCAACCTTTACACACCTATGATTCCTTTCCCTGTGGTGACTGACTCTCCTCTCACTGTCACATGGAGCTCCAATCGCTGACATCTAGAGAACATGTGGAGGAGAGTGGGGCGCTGGTGTCTGAGGGGCTATTGGCCAGTGCTCTTGACCGGCCTGTGCCAGCTACTCCCCCTGAAGGAATGATGTCATGCTGAAGGGGGCATGTATATAGGGAGCTGCTGGAGGTGGAGGGTCTCTTAATACGAAGGATCGGGCCACTGAAGATGGCGTCAGTTCCCACAGGAAGACTCCCCCTGATAATGAATGTGCCAGTTACTTAAACCACTCAATATAACCAAAAGCACTGAGTAGAACAGAAGGGAGACAGGTCCAGTACAGACACCCACCTTGTACCTGTATATGGAATGCATCACTCCTCTTCCTCACACTGCCGCTGGGATCACTCACATCACAGGTATAATACCCAGAATGCACCAGCTGCACTGCCAGAACGCTGTATGTAGCGGACGCACTGAAGTCCTGCACATTCTGCCCATCTCTGTAGAAAGCAAAGTGCAGTTCTGTAGCAGACCTGGCCGGGTTACGTTTTGTGTAGCAGGTCAGGGTCATCGCATAACCCTCTGTCACTGATGACCAATAAGTTGTTATTTGTGGGGTATCAAACAGAGCTGAAAGAGATAATAATACAGATACTGGGTACGGTGTGACATGTGGGTCATTTACAGCCAGCACGTGCTACACAAAAATGTGGATCTCATGCTGTGCTATTGTGCTTCTGTGTGTGCTGCGCACAGATATAACTAAACACAGGTAATGACTATTTGAAATGAATCTACTTATAAACGTGACATTTATTTTATATACATTTGCTAATATATCTCCAGCATATTCCGTTGCGCTTTACAGTTGGGACTGTGTCATTTCTCTCATTTATGACACAAAAAAGATCAGAAAAAAAAAGTGAGCTTGCTATGGTGAGTGCTGAACTTTCTGTATGTATGTATTTGGGTAGGTGGCCATGGGCTGCATGCACCCCACCCTGTGAGTGCAGACACTGCACCCCGCTTCTGGGGTGGCGAGTGCTGTGGTTTTCTATATTTGTTTGCATATTGCGGGGTTAATCTTTGGTTAACTCTTATTAAGTGTGGCCACAAGCTTTTTCATGCACCCCTGTGTAATCTCATTTGCTCTAAACCTGTGTCAGCTGCTCCTTAGTAATTTATCAGCCAGTGTCAGGTGACTAGTGTACCTTTAAAAGCCACTAGATATGTGGCAGATACACATTACACCTAGTGGGCATGTGTGCAGTATATTATGTGTGATACAGTTGCCAGGTTTTAATTTTTAAGACTTTGTGATAGTGTAGGACCTGCAAGAAGGTGGTGTTCCTTGGCGAGCGGTTTGCAGGCTTCTGTGCATTGGCCAGTTCACTAACTAAACCCCCATCATTTATTTATTGATGTTGTGAGGACAAGTGAGCTTGCTATGGTGAGTGCTGAATTTTCTGTTTATATATATATATATATATATATATATATATATATATATATATATATAGAAAAAGGCAATAGAGCACTCACCAGTCTTTTCTTCATTAAATATCAAATAGAAATTTTATTTTCCAGACAGCACAGCATGACTGTTCACTGCAGTCCAATATGGTTATATAAAACCCAAACATTTTCGGTCATATCCAGACCGTCATCAGGGGACACAAAGATCATCAGAGAGCTGTCACATCATAGTTGGAATACCAGCAGCCAGGCTTTGTGTCCCCTGATGACGGTCTGGATATGACCGAAAACGTTTGGGTTTTATATAACCATATTGGACTGCAGTGAACAGTCATGCTGTGCTGTCTGGAAAATAAAATTTCTATTTGATATTTAATCAAGAAAAGACTGGTGAGTGCTCCATTGCATTTTTCTATAATTGGATTCCCTGGAGGGGATCTGTGGATGACACCCCAGCTGCTGTGCTGAGCATTTAAACGTGAGTGCGACCTTCTTCTTATATATATATATATATATATATATATATATATATAGTTTACTTTATATACACACATACATACATATACACACTGCTGAACGCATGCTGCTAAACAGAGGGAGAAGACACACACCTTATGTTACAAGTCTCGATTTTACCGATGCCTATTGATGGAAGATGCATGATACTCTCATAATGCATATCCATTAGAGGATTTGCTTGACATAAAACTTATTCTGAGGAATCCTAATTGAATATTGATTTATACCCCTGAAGAAGTCCGTTAAAAGGACAAAACACATTGGGTCATCTACGTAACAGCCTGCAAACTCTGTGGGGCAATCCATCTTATGAGCTCACACCCGCTAGGGTGAGGTGGAAACAAAACAACATCATCATTCCCTCACGAACCAGCTGGTTTTATGTTAAAAATTGCGACTGAAAATCTTTGTATTAAATGCATCATATCGTATTCCATGTGAAAGCAGTATATTCCTCTGTTCATTAAACACAAATAAATAGTTTTAACTCTTACCTGGTTTTAAAATAGAAGTGAATTTATTATAAGGGTATTAAGGATATATCTCCTTCTTTGACTTTTCAACATGTATACCTATATCACACACTGTATGTGATATTGCATATACAATTTTCATTTCTTTTTAAGTTAAAATATTAAAACAGATTAACTGAAATTCTCTCTGACATATGGGTGGGATGTACTACACATTGCAACGGTGATGCGATACATTCCTCCACTTACTGGGTACATACTGACGCTAACTGCAGGGGATTCTGGGAGGAACATGATCAGAACCATTGATTGGACAGTGATTAAACAACACCGTATAGACTCCACCATCATTCTTGACAAAGGCCATTGGGCTGAAACGCGTTGGTTGAAAAACAGAGGAATGCAATTGCTGTGCACTCCCTTCACAATAGACTACTGCACATCCCATCCACCAGCAGCTGCACCGCACCTACATCCTCCCTGGCTGAAGAGGACGAAGCTTCCACGGTACCTCGTGAGAGTGATCACATGACCCAGCCGGGAAGACTGACTGAGTACCCATCCCGGTTGAGGAATGCAGCTGCGACTGTTCCCTGAGCTTTTAGAGGGACTTAAGATTTGGATGCAAGGCAGGCAAATGTTATAGGCCGCAGAGTAACAAACTAAAATGGACAATCTGGTCAGCTTCTAGGCAACCTTTAATATCCACCACAAGGAGAGTGCAGGACTGTCTTGGTGAGACATAGATCTACACGTACCAGTAAGTGGAGAGTGACTGCGAGTTGCCGCAAGTCATATCTGTACCACTTACAGTAAGTATTGAGACTTTTTGAACTTACACCATGTACAGTGGTAGGGGCTTTGGACTCACCTGAGGGAAACAGAGACTCCAAGATTAGGAGCCTATGGGATACAGGGATGCTGAAATATGTACAACAGACTGTGGGTTTATTCATATGCATGTACTTTCCTTGTAGGGACAGCAGATGGCTATATATACAAAAGCATGTGTATTGTCTGCTGTATATACAAGTACTTGGTTGTTTCTTTCGCATGTGTCTTCCAGAGAGAGAGAGATGAGCACATGTAGCAGACATGTTGTATTCAAGAAGCGGTTACTGAAAAGCTGATGTTTGTCACATTTGATCCTGTTACTCAATGTGATGAAAAGAAGTTACAGTATACCTTTACAAGACTCCTCCTGTCTGATTGTAAGGTAACTCCTGTGATGATCTTCACTGCTCACCTATGGTAAATCCATCACCACACACCCACAAGGTATTCCTAAAGAACCTCCTGATAACCCCCTAGAGTGGGGAACCCCTCAGAGCGACAATGCTCAGACCCTTATTTCTTACAAGTTTCATGTGTGTTTATGGACTGGATATAGATTTCTCACATATAGGTGAGCGCTCAACACAATCCCCCATTCTTTCTCTATGCTTTATGACGAGTTTGGACTACTCGCATGTTTGAGCAGCTCCCAAATGCTAAGGTGGGATTTCAGTGCAGCGCTAGTCGCCCCCTTCTCTGACAGACGTGGTAACACCAGCATGCTGGGAATTCTGATCCTAATAATGATCATTTCCTAGGAATAACTCCAGAATCTTCTAACTGTGGCCATTGTAGCATATGATAATTTACTAGGCCACATGGTCACTGGTAATCTGGGTGCACGTTTGTCAGATAAAAGACTTCATGACAACCTACAGATGGAGCCCTGCTCATCTATCTCTTTAATAGGATTAACTAAGCCAAGGCAGTCGGACTTAATCCCCTGCTGTAATTACTTAATCCCCTGCTGTATTGCTCTCTCTGTATTGTATTGCAGCTGAGAACAAAAGATGAAGGGTTTATGCTAATAAGCCTTGGTGCACCTAGGAGCAGCAGAGAAGCCAAGATAAGTTTGGCTCCATCTGTACCTCAGTGATCTATTATGTGCAGTGTTTTGGGCCTGGACGCAGCGACACGGTTAGATGCAGCGGAGCAGTTTTCTGCACAAGCATCCAGAATCCATAGCTGTGATTGAGGGGCACGGTAGATTCATGGTCTTAAATGTTTCACAAATGTATTGGCCATTGTTATGGGAATGTTGCCGGCGTGTCGCCAATAGTGGTTGTGTACAGAGATGCAGAACCCCTCACATTGGAGGCTGTACTCAGACGGAGAACCTGCACCTGCTGTACGCTAACATGTTATAATGATATTCATTTATTTTTATCAAAATGGAAGCAAAGAAATATGGGAGTATTGCTGCTATGTAGGCCTAGTGCAGGATACCCAAACTTTAAGGTAAAAATAATAATATGTTTATTATGATAAGTCATGACATTAATGTCGGCCACTTGGTCAGTGGTGCGTACCTGCACTCCATGCTAAAATTTGCCAGCCAGCAAATGGCTGTGGTGCATGTGCACGTCACACCTAACTTGCAATGTTCACTCCCAGCTCCCACTGCGTATCCCATGCACGTTACGTGTGATGTCCACACACTCGCTACAGAAGTACTTTGCGAGAGAAGAAGACAGGAAGAGGGATGCCATGTCATGGTCAGGAGGGGGCGCGGATAGGAGGGATGTTAGTAGGTGGGGAATAGAGGGGACGGGGACAGGAGGAGCTGCTGAGGAAGCAGGGCAGCAGGGATGTGCAGGCAAGGGAGGTAGGAGGCAGTGCCTCCCCTGTCATTAATGGATAAAATAATACAAAGAAAATACTTATGACACATATTCTGTGTCATAAGTATCTGCTTTGTATTATAATAACCATTTTGACATTAAAATTAGGTTTGTGAGGCACCGATAGCAGTGCATCCCGTTGCCAATAGGAAAGGAGCTGGGGGGATGGTCGGTGCGGGGGAGGGGCCAAGCCATGGGCAGTAAAAGCCCATTCAGAGTAACATGAAAAGCAGCACTGTGATTGGACAGCGGATCTGTCACTGGATACAGCTGTCATCACTGGTTAGGCAGCAGGATAACTGGAAGAGGTGCGGACGTGAGCGGTGGTGGGACCTGGTGGGGATTGCTGGCATGACGGCAGGAATGGATCCTCTTGGATCCAGTCCCTGCCTGTCATTTTGAAGAGTTGCGGAGCAGTTCCAATTTAAACAATGGCGCAGTTAGCTGCATTTTTTAAATCTAAGATGACCACGGTGAGCCAATCACGTCTCGCCGCGTCATTGCCCCGCCCCTCAGGGCCGGCCTATAAAAGCCAGCGCGATTCAGCGGCTGTCAGTCCACCAGCGGGGAGGGAGTGTGCAAGAGCTCCCGAAAACAGAAGACACCGGGAAACCCTGGGGAGGCGGCAGCCATGGAAAAGAGCTGCCCAAAGGCTGCCGCCCCCAGGCGAAGACGCTCTACAATAAACTTTTTTGAAGAAATGTGTTGTGTATTTAGTTTAATATTTTTTTTTACAGGAGGACTACAGGTGCCAGCAGGCCCTGAATGTACGGGCATGCAGTCACTTGTGGTTCTCCAAGTGCCCGCATACTGGGGCAGGCTTGCTGGGACCTGTAGGCCATCTGTAAAGAATAATATTAACATGTCATGAACCCTGCACCCACCGCCACCAGGGGTGCGGGGCATAGCACTGGGCTACTGGTTGTTGCTTGGGAGGGGGACCCCATTACATTTTTCTGGGGTCCCCACTTTCTGAGGAATTCCAGCCCTGGGCTGTCTGGTTTGGGGGAGTTTAGTGTGATGGCAGGGGGACCCCACACTGAGCATCCCCCCTCCTATGGCATTACTCCCCCTGGCTGGTTAAGCACAGTGCTGGTCTTTGTCAAATATGGGGTACCCCATTTTTCTATAATATTGGGAGGGGGGGGGGGGGGAGGTGCTAGTGAATCATCCAATGCCTTCCCAGCCACAGACCTCACCGCACGTCACTGGTCATTAGTGGTTACAATAATACAAAAAAGATAGTTATAACACATATTCCTTAAATAATGGAGCACACGCCAGCTCCAATATTTACTAGTGTACTATAAATATATTATTATTGAAATTACCATAGTTACCTTGGATGGAGATAAACGTCTCATCCTTTCTATCATCACCGCCTACTTTCCCTGTACATCCGTATATCCCAGTCATAGTTGTGGTTACGTTTGGAATATCTAATATATTCTGTTCAGATTTTATATCTTTACTTCCTATATGGAAAACGGCCTCTTTTTCAGCTTTGTACAAAGGCCGACTGTGACATCTCAGCGTCAGCGTGTCTCCTTCATATACATTGGGTGGCGCTTGCAGAATGAGAGAGCCTGAAAATAGAAATAATGACACATGTATTATGTTATACTGCAACATCAGAAATTCAGCCTAATCCAGCTGCTAAATCTGCCTGTCAGACACAGAAGCAGAAAGTTTTCCCACAGCACTTTAACAGTGTCAGGGGAGATATATCAAAGTTTGGAGAGTTATAAAGCAGAGCGAGATAAAGTACCAGTCAATCAGCTCCTAACTACTGTGGGGGACATGTACTAAAGCAGTGATAAAAGTAGAGAAGTTGCCCATGGCAACCAATCAGCATTGACGTAACATTTATAATTTGCATACTATAAACATATACAGTGCAGATGATTGGTTGGCATGGGCAACTTCTTCACTGGCTCGCTTCTCCACGTTTATCACTGCTCAGGGGCGGATTGGGAACAAAAAGCGGCCCTGGAAAAATTTGTACTAGTGGCCCCACATGGGCAGCACCAGAGGTGTAAGGTCTAGCCATGGGCCATGGCAGCAGCACCCTCCCCCCAAGACTTTTCCGGATAGTGGGCATGTCCAACATCAAGGGGGAAGTTAAAAAGAAATAAAATTAAAGATTATGAGCACATTATATGATACACCTTCAGAATTTAGGAAACTATATCATTCTTTAGAAAGATATATTTTCTTGCTTATTACACCAACCGTATCCTAATCACTATTCACAAAATCTTATATGTCAGCCAAGCAGGCAGACAGAGCATACACTAGATCATCTGCAATCATAGGCTAAGTGGCAAAGTAATTTTCATATATGCAAATTATTTTGCATCTTATTCATTATGTCTATCAAAAGGACCACATGTCCTCAAACAAAACAGGCCCCACTTGTGCGGCGGCCTACCGGGAATCTTCCCTGTTAGCCCTATGGCCAATCCGCCTCTGTCACTGCTTAGTAGTACATGTCCCCCTAAGTTACAGGCTGTATTTGAAAAATGACAGTTAGGAGCTGATTGATTAGGCTGCGGGTAGATAATAATGTTAAATACACACTGTCGTCATGCATAATATGGACATATTGAACATGCTGACACTATGACAGTGTCAACCTTGAAACCCTGTGGACATTCACAGTGTTGATTATGACAAGACATAAATATCGATACGATGAATGTCAATCTTATATACCACACCCATTACTAGGCCTGATAGAGATCAGCAAACATGTCATCACTCCCATATATATGACAGAATATATAGGAACCTTTTATATTCTACTGCATTAATACTGATTCTGGAAAACACAGATGTTCATTACACCTTTGTAATATATGTAACAGTGCCCCTTCTGCGGGATGTCACTGAGATTTGTGAGTGTAGTGTACCATTAAGGGGTATATTCAATTCCTGTCACATCCTTTCGGACGGAAAGGATCCAACAGGTCAGTATTCAATGCCACGGCCAAACCAGACAGGTTTGACCCGTTCCCGACAATGCCAATCCAACTTTTTTTTAAAGTCGGATGGACATTGTCGGAAATGGGGCTAAAACTTGTCGGGGATGGCCGCACTTCTGACAGAACACGTGGATTCCAACAATCCACGTGTTTTCGACAAGTCGGGAATTTGAGGGGCAGTGATATAGATGGTGGGGGTGATACAGCTGGCATTGAATAGATCGGAGCCCCTTCCGACCTAAACCTGTCAGAAACTGACGTCTTTCAGACAAGATGGCAGTTTCCGACAAGAATTGAATACCCCCCTAAGAGAGTCTTCCCCTTCCCACACTCCCTTACTTCATGTTCTACTTTTAATTCTAATAGTGTTTTGCACAATTCCTGACACGTGCACATTATTTCCACAGAATTATGTTTTTATATTTTGCTGTATTTTTAAAACTTTATGTAAAATATCAAAAATAACAAATAATATAGTTACATTAGGAATCTCTGGCAGTGGCCCGAAAAATTAATGTAAGTCTTAAATGAAAAAAAGAAGAAGAAATAATGTGGATTTTAAAAATGTATTACACAGTTTTCATCAATAGCTGTGTGTCTGTCTGTATCTGCATACAAAATAGCATGTTACAGGGTTTTCCTAGAAAACACTATAGCGTACCATTTCGTATGCAGATACAAGTGTGGTCACAGTTACACAAAGGGGGCGACCCGGCACCGGTCTGAAAATAGTTTTTGATTACAGAAAAACCAAATTTGGACAATTTTCAAGTAAAATCTTTAATATAATGTCCAGTTTGGGGGTGCGCCCAGAGCCAGTGACATATGCATAAACAAAAGGGAGAAAGAAGAAGGCTCTTGTGTGGGCGCACTCATTAATGGTAGTTAAATAACTAGAATGAATAACACTAGGTTGATTAGTCAGCAGATAAAACAAAATTTATTTGGAAATATTAAGAATATAATTGCCCCTGGTTGAGGAGATGTGAATGATCCCAGATAAAAATGTTCTGGTCCTGCCTCAGGAAATGAGATGGAGAGGGGTAGAGACACTGCAAGTCATAAACCCTTTCTCACCCGGCCAGTACAGATGATCTGTATTAATGAGATCAATTAAGTCAATTGATTTTAGATTCTGTCATAATCCTAATGAAGGAATAACAGCTGTTATGGCAATAAGTAATAATAGAAACAAATCAAAGGATATACCAGGGTAAAGAAAGAAAAGGATAGGAACAAATGGTGATGCTGCTGTTGGAGTCACATACCACACATCATATGCAATGATTGATGTTCTACAACACTGAGTATTCCCTGTGAGTCTCCACCTCAGGTACTAACTCAGCCCACACTGTTTCGCTTCCAAGATCGGACGAGATCGGGCATTAGCAGTGTGGTTTGATAGTAGAAGGATTTGGTCAGACGTCCAATGAGAGTGCACCTATATAGGGGGGGATAATTAGCTGGGTCTTATAGATATAGTGTGGATCTGCTTTTTGTGTTAGGCAGGAGACATCAAGTCCCACACCGGTGGTATTGTGTCCCTGGATCACAAATGAGAGTCCACGAAAAAGGAAGATATATAGATTTATGAAAAAAACGAAGATATATAGATTTATGAAAAAAACCCTAAAAAGGATAATGGAGATCAATTAGGCTGTAGTTATTAGGAACGGGTGATAAAAATTACCCGTCCGTATAGATACAAATGGATAAAGAAACACGGATCAAGAAATTTTTTTATATATATGTGTACATTGGTACTGGTGTAAGGAACAGAAAATATGTCAAAGATAATTGTAGATACAAATAAAAAATAGTACTGGTATATGCAATGAAATAATCACTAGTGACATGGGTGTCATTAGAAACACTTTGTGTGAATTGGAGCTGTTATAATCATTAGGATATAGGGAAATAGACATGAAATTCTCATATAACCCATGCAGCAATATGACAACAGGATCTGCAGGAGGAAAGTCAAAGAAGAATGCAGTATTTCTTTCCTAAAAATGCAGTTTTTAATCCTGATGCAATAAACTAAGATGCATAAGCCTGGAAAAAGGCATAAATGAAGCTGCACGGATATAGATACAATTTCTATGACAGCTGGGCAAAAATTAGCCCAAAATGGCAGGATGGAATGATCTGACCTGAGGCTAGGAGTGAATCACTTGCAGTTGGACAAAACAGGACCCATTGGAATGGAAAACATGTTTCACCCCTGTGGGGCTTGCTCACTTCCTGGGTAGAACATCAATCATTGCATATGATGTGTGGTATGTGACTCCAACAGCAGCATCACCATTTGTTCCTATCCTTTTCTTTCTTTACCCTGGTATATCCTTTGATTTGTTTCTATTATTACTTATTGCCATAACAGCTGTTATTCCTTCATTAGGATTATGACAGAATCTAAAATCAATTGACTTAATTGATCTCATTAATACAGATCATCTGTACTGGCCGGGTGAGAAAGGGTTTATGACTTGCAGTGTCTCTACCCCTCTCCATCTCATTTCCTGAGGCAGGACCAGAACATTTTTATCTGGGATCATTCACATCTCCTCAACCAGGGGCAATTATATTCTTAATATTTCCAAATAAATTTTGTTTTATCTGCTGACTAATCAACCTAGTGTTATTCATTCTAGTTATTTAACTACCATTAATGAGTGCGCCCACACAAGAGCCTTCTTCTTTCTCCCTTTTGTTTATACAAGTGTGGTCACACACAGAATATAGGCATGCCGCATATCATTTTAATCAGAGTCTGCTTGTGTGCCCTATATGCATAGTGATGTGAATAAGAAGCATGTATCAGCAAAAAGAAAGATTTGCTGGTCCTAATGGAGTTGCAAGAAACCTGTCAGCTCACTCACGCAAGGCATCTCCTTCTATGTGGCATATTGAGGGAAGATGTATAAGGACATTAGTTAATATATTGATGGCAGCACACCTGTGATTTCTGGTCAAACAATGTGGTCACATACCGTGTGGCACATCCAATCTAGGAATAGGAGAGTGCCATGGATTAGTGCTTTTTGTAATATATATATATATATATATATATATATATATATATATATATATATATATATATATATATATATATATATATATACACACACACACACACACACACACACACACCATCGGATTGGCACTCACCCTTCCCTGTAAATGGAGCCCCGGTGCCTTCTGGAAACTGTGGTACATGCAGCGGCACTCAGGGACAGACTCATGGATATTCCAAACAAGCGGTGTTTATTCCATAATAGTGCAAAAAAAGACCATCCAACGTTTCGGGGTGCTAACACCCCTATGTCAAGGTGAACAAGTAAGAAGTCAGCACCCCGAAACGTTGGATGGTCTTTTTTTGCACTATTATGGAATAAACACTGCTTGTTTGGAATATCCATGAGTCTGTCCCTGAGTGCCGCTGCATGCTAGGATTTGCTATATATATATATATATATATATATATATATATATATATATATATATATATATATATATATATACACAGTGGTGGGATTCAGCCGGTTCGCACCGGTTCTTCAGAACCGATACCTAATGTTAGGTATAGTTCTGAGAACCGTTTGCTAATGAGCGCTGCCAGCATAGGCGCCGATACCGTTACCCCAGTAGAGCTTGCCGCCGCTGCCCCCGTAGTAGATTGAGATGCGCTGGGGGCTGCAGAGGCGCTTCTGTACCATAGCAATAAAAAGAAGACAACCAAAAATGGACGCGCCAAGGAGGAGACAGACGCTAGAGGTCACATTTGACCTCTAGCGCCGTCTCCTCGGCGGCGGGCATTTTAAGAGGGTTGTTTTTTTACACTGCTGTGGTACAGAAGCGCTTCCGCCGCCCCCAGCCTGTCTCAATCTACTGCGGAGGCTAGCAGTAACCACTGAAGTCCGCACCCACCCTCCCTACTTTACTGATGCAGCGGCCAGGAGACACCTGACAATACACAGGAAAGCCCTGACAATGCACAGGAGACCCCCTAGCAACACGTATGAAACCCCTGGCAATGCACAGGAGACCCCCTAGCAACACGTATGAAACCCCTGGCAACGCACAGGAGACCCCTAGCAACACGAATGAAAACCCTGGCAACGCACAGGAGACCCCTAGCAATGTTAGTGGCATTATTGTGTGTGGGCATAAAATGGTGTCAGGGCCATAACTGTGTGTATCATAATATGTAATTGGCGTTACAGTGTGTGGCATAACACATAATGGGTGTTATTTGAGTATTAAATGCATGAATTATTAAACTACCTTTCGGTATACTTAAAATGGTCATTAGGACATAGAACCGGCTGTTGATTTATTTGAATCCCACCACTGTGTGTGTGTGTATATATATATATATCTCCTATATATTTGCCTTAATCTGTGACTCTGTGCCCGTAACGCTGGGCGGAGTCACAGAGCTGGGCGGAGTCAACTGCATCTGCTGCAGGGAGCTACCCCATACCCAGTGCCAGCAGCAGTCAGGTACAAGACCCTACCTTACAGTATAGGAGGTGAGGATGGCCACTAGCTGCCGGCTGCTGTGCCTGTCCTCCCCCCCCCAATCACCTGTGACAGCGGGCTGTGTGCTGTGCAGTGCGGGTCCCGAAAAGGGGGCGGAGCTACGGCGGCACGAGGGGGCGGAGCTACACGGAATAGAGGGGCGGGGCTACACGGGACCAGACAGCTGAACAGTGGTGGAATCAGCATTGCAGTGACGGCCAGCCAGACTTGGTAAGTGGAGGGTGAGAGAGAAATGTGTGCGTGTGTGTGTATGGTGGGGTGTGTGTGTTTGTATATATGTGTGAATTGTGTGTGTGTGAGGTATGTCTGTGTGTGCGCACTTTATGGACGCCACTGCTGGGGGGGCCATTACATGCAAGGATGCTACTAATATAGGGGGGGCATTACGTGTAAGGACGCTACTACTATAGGGGGGGGCATTACGTATAAGGACGCTACTACTATAGGGGGCTCATTACGTATAAGGACGCTACTACTATAGGGGGGCATTACGTATAAGGACGCTACTACTATAGGGGGGGCATTACGTATAAGGACGCTACTACTATAGGGGGGGCATTACGTATAAGGACGCTACTACTATGGGGGGCATTACGTATAAGGACGCTACTACTATGGGGGGGCATTACGTATAAGGACGCTACTACTATAGGGGGGCATTACGTATAAGGACGCTACTACTATGGGGGAGCATTACGTATAAGGACGCTACTACTATAGGGGGGCATTACGTATAAGGAGGCTACTAATACTGGGGGGCATTACATATAAGGACGCTACTACTGGGGGGGCATTATGTATAAGGACTCTATTACTTCTGGGGGGGCATTATGTATAAGGACGGTGCTACTACTACTGGGAGGGCATTACATGTAAGGATGCTACTACTACTGGGGGCACATTATGTATAAGGATGCTACTACTACAGGGGTGGCATTACGTATAAGGACGCTACTATTACTGTTGGGGGGCATTACATATAACTGCTACCTCTACTGGGGGGCATTACGTATAAGGACGCTACTACTACGGGTGGGGCATTACGTATAAGGACGCTACTACTACGGGTGGGGCATTACGTATAAGGATGCTACTATAACATTGCTGCTGGGCCGAAGCTCCCTACGTCTGCAGCCTAAGGACGCGCGCCGCACCTCTCCAGGGAAACACCATGCCTGCCCGCCCACAGGGCTCCGGACGCTTACCTATGCTCCGCGATCACAGCAGCTGACGCTGCCAGGCAGGATGGAGGAATGACGCCCGTCAGACGGGGCGGACAGTGTGCGGCGGAACGGGGCCAGGAAGGAATGCTGACCACGACCCATTGCTGCTGGGTATGAGCTCCCTCCCTCTGCAGTCACCATCTCACAGCAGCAGCCTGGAGGTTAGTGGCCACCACGACCCGCACATCCTTACCTCACACATACCTCACACATACCTCACATATACCTCACATACCTCACACATGAGAGCAAAGGTACACACACTGTGACATCACACCTGTAGCCCACCCCTATATCTGCTAAGTACTCCCCGTCACTATGCCCTGCCACCCTCATCCTGCTCTCTAACTGCCTGTCTGTGTACTGGCCTTCACCCCTCTCACACCATCACCAACCCTCACTAACTACCACAGAGACTATGTGCACTGATATCTGCCCCTCCACCACCCGCACCTGCCCCTCCACCACCCGTGGCACCCCCACCCACTGCGCCTTCGGACCCCCTACCCCACCCGCAGTGTCTTCCAAACCCCTCCCCCACCTGCAGCAGCCCATCCCCTGCACCCCCGGACCCATCCCCTGCACCCCCACCCCTCCAGCAACCGCAACACTTTCGGTCCCACTACCCCACCCACAGCACTCACCCCACCACCATCCACTCCACCTGCGGACCCCCTACACCACCTGCTCCTCCACCACCTACAGCCCCTCCCAATCCACCGCACCCTCACCCCCCTCAACCCCCACCCGCAGAGCCTCCAGGCCCCCTACCTCACCCGCAACACCTGCACCCTTCTCCACCAGCAGCGCCTCCGGAACCCCTCCCCCATTCGCAACAGCCCCTCCCCCGCCTCCCCCACCCACAGCACCCCCACCCCTCCCGCATCCCCTGACCCCCTCCCCATCCGCTGAACCCACGCACTCACCCCTCCCCCATCCGCTGCACCCACTGACCCATCCCCTACACCCCCACCTCTCCAGCAACAGCAACACCTTCGGACCCACTACCCCACCCTCAGCACCCACCCCTCCACCACCCACTGCACCTCCGGACCTCCTACACCACCCGCTCCTCCACCACCTGCAGCCCCTCCCCATCCACCGCACCCTCACCCGCAGCGCCTCCAGGCCCCCTACCTCACCCGCAACACCTGCACCCTTCCACCCTGCAGCGCTTCCGGAACCCCTCCCTCATCCGCAACAGCCCCTCACCCGCCTCTCCCCCACCCACAGCACCTCAGCTCTCCCACACTCCCGGATCACCTCCACCATCCGCTGCACCACCGCACCCTCCCCCTATCCCACCCGCACACACACCCCTCCACCACCTGCAGCACCTCCAGACCCCATCCACCGCAAATCCACACACCTGTCCCTCCACCACCCGTGGCACCCCCACCCACAGCGCCTACGGACCCCACACCTCAACACACATGGACCCTCCCTCTTCCGGACCCCTAACCCCATTCACTGCACCCCCCCCCTCTCCCACCCGCAACGCCTCCACACCTCCTACCCATCCGCCACACCCTTTCCCACCCGCAGTACCTCTGGAACCCCTCCCCTATCCAGCCCAGCATCTGCCCCTCCCCCACCTGCCCCTCCCCCACACACAACGCCCCCCCGACCCCCTTCCCCGGTACCCACCCGCGGCGCCTCCAGACCCCCTATGCCACCCGCCCCTCCACCACCTACATCACCTCCGGACCCCCTCCCCCGTCCGCCACACCCCGCATCTGGCTCTCCCCCGCCCGCTGCACCTTTGGATCCCCTACCCCACCCACGCAGCAGGCCCTTCCCAATCCGCATCGCCTACACCATTCGCAACAGCACCGAACCCGCCACTCCCCCACCCACGTTACCCCCGCATCCACCCCTCCCCCACCCACCGCGCCCCCTGGACACCTCCCCCATCCACTGCACACCCGCACCCACCCCTTCCCCATCTGCAGCGCCTTCGGAACCCCTCCTCCATCCGCAACAGCCCTGCAGCTGCCATCCCCCACCTGCGACACCCCTGCTCCTACCCCACCCACAGCGCCTTCATACCCCCTCCCCCATCCGTGGTCCCCACTCCCCAAACCCCTTCCTGTTGCAAGGGACTACGCCCCCTTCACCATCGGACGCCCTTTCATTGTGCAATATTCAAACACTAACAAAACTAGGAATGCAGGTAATACTCCATATATTGAACCCCAGAAAGGCGTGCAGGGGTTATATATATATATATATATATATATATATACACATACACATATATATATATATATATATATATATATATATATATATATATATGTATATATATATATATATATATACACACACACACACACACACATATACACACAGTATCTGAATACCCGTGCTTCACTGCGGAATGTAAAGAATAATACCTATCTGTGTCAGGCCGCACCACTGGGCTTCCCCCGGATTGATGCTGTAAAACCGCAGGTGCTGAGGAGAATGATCCGCCTCCTTCTCTGCCCCGTCCTGCCTCTGATGCTGCCCTGCTCAGTGCTGTAACTGCTGGTGCTGAGGAGAATAATCCGCCTCCTTGTCTGCCCCGTCCCGCCTCTGATGCTGCCCTGCTCAGTGCTGTAACTACTGGTGCTGAGGAGAATAATCCGCCTCCTTCTCTGCCCCGTCCCGCCTCTGATGCTGCCCTGCTCAGTACTGTAACTGCTGGTGCTGAGGAGAATAATCCGCCTCCTTCTCTGCCCCGTCCCGCCTCTGATGCTGCCCTGCTCAGTGCTGTAACTGCTGGTGCTGAGGAGAATAATCCGCCTCCTTCTCTGCCCCGTCCGCCTCTGATGCTGCCCTGCTCAGTACTGTAACTGCTGGTGCTGAGGAGAATAATCCGCCTCCTTCTCTGCCCTGTCCCGCCTCTGATGCTGCCCTGCTCAGTGCTGTACATGCTGGTGCTGAGGAGAATAATCCGCCTCCTTCTCTGCCCTGTCCCGCCTCTGATGCTGCCCTGCTCAGTGCTGTACATGCTGGTGCTGAGGAGAATAATCCGCCTCCTTCTCTGCCCCGTCCGCCTCTGATGCTGCCCTGCTCAGTGCTGTAACTGCTGGTGCTGAGGAGAATAATCCGCCTCCTTCTCTGCCCCGTCCCGCCTCTGATGCTGCCCTGCTCAGTACTGTAACTGCTGGTGCTGAGGAGAATAATCCGCCTCCTTCTCTGCCCTGTCCTGCCTCTGATGCTGCCCTGCTCAGTACTGTAACTGCTGGTGCTGAGGAGAATAATCCGCCTCCTTCTCTGCCCCGTCCTGCCTCTGATGCTGCCCTGCTCAGTGCTGTAACTGCTGGTGCTGAGGAGAATAATCCGCCTCCTTCTCTGCCCCATCCCGCCTCTGATGCTGCCCTGCTCAGTGCTGTAACTGCTGGTGCTGAGGAGAATAATCCACCTCCTTCTCTGCCCCGTCCCGCCTCTGATGCTGCCCTGCTCAGTGCTGTAACTGCTGGTGCTGAGGAGAATAATCCGCCTCCTTCTCTGCCCCGTCCCGCCTCTGATGCTGCCCTGCTCAGTGCTGTAACTGCTGGTGCTGAGAAGAATAATCCGCCTCCTACTCTGCCCCGTCCTGCCTCTGATGCTGCCCTGCTCAGTGCTGTAACTGCTGGTGCTGAGGAGAATAATCCGCCTCCTTCTCTGCCCTGTCCTGCCTCTGATGCTGCCCTGCTCAGTGCTGTAACTGCTGTTGCTGAGGAGAATAATCCGCCTCCTTGTCTGCCCCGTCCCGCCTCTGATGCTGCCCTGCTCAGTGCTGTACATGCTGGTGCTTAGGAGAATAATCCGCCTCCTTCTCTACCCTGTCCCGCCTCTGCTGCTGCCCTGCTCAGTGCTGTAACTGCTGTTGCTGAGGAGAATAATCCGCCTCCTTCTCTGCCCCGTCCCGCCTCTGATGCTGCCCTGCTCAGTGCTGTAACTGCTGGTGCTGAGGAGAATAATCTGCCTCCTTCTCTGCCCCGTCCCGCCTCTGATGCTGCCCTGCTCAGTGCTGTAACTGCTGGTGCTGAGGAGAATAATCTGCCTCCTTCTCTGCCCCGTCCCGCCTCTGATGCTGCCCTGCTCAGTGCTGTAACTGCTGGTGCTGAGGAGAATAATCCGCCTCCTTCTCTGCCCTGTCCCACCTCTGATGCTGTCCTGCTCAGTGCTGTAACTGCTGGTGCTGAGGAGAATAATCCGCCTCCTTCTCTGCCCCGTCCCGCCTCTGATGCTGCCCTGCTCAGTGCTGTAACTGCTGGTGCTGAGGAGAATAATCTGCCTCCTTCTCTGCCCCGTCCCGACTCTGATGCTGCCCTGCTCAGTGCTGTAACTGCTGGTGCTGAGGAGAATAATCCGCCTCCTTCTCTGCCCCGTCCCGCCTCTGATGCTGCCCTGCTCAGTGCTGTAACTGCTGGTGCTGAGGAGAATAATCCACCTCATTCTCTGCCCCGTCCCGCCTCTGATGCTGCCCTGCTCAGTGCTGTACATGCTGGTGCTGAGGAGAATAATCCGCCTCCTTCTCTGCCCCGTCCCGCCTCTGCTGCTGCCCTGCTCAGTGCTGTAACTGCTGGTGCTAAAGAGAATAATCCGCCTCCTTCTCTGCCCCGTCCCGCCTCTGTGCTGCCCTGCTCAGTGTTGTAACTGCTGGTGCTGAGGAGAATAATCCACCTCCTTCTCTGCCCCATCCCGCCTCTGATGCTGCCCTGCTCAGTGCTGTAACTGCTGGTGCTGAGGAGAATAATCCACCTCCTTCTCTGCCCCGTCCCACCTCTGATGCTGCCCTGCTCAGTGCTGTAACTGCTGGTGCTGAGGAGAATAATCCGCCTCCTTCTCTGCCCCATCCCACCTCTGATGCTGCCCTGCTCAGTGCTGTACATGCTGGGACGACAGGCCAAGCTCCGTCCGTGGAAATCTTAACGCAATAAGACTATTGTCATTCCGCCCACTACCCCTTCTTAAACCCCCCCCCCCCCCCCTCCCCCACCTCATGCTGATGGGGGCTGAACTTGGACTGAAACGGCAACGGGAGTGTCACTATTCATCTCAGCAACCCCGAAAACTATGGATTTTTACATGTCACCCCCACTAGGGGTGCTAGGGGTGTCTTACCCCCACAGAATTTGTTTCCAGAGTGTAAGTCATATGTGTACCAACTTTGGTCTAAATTGCTCCAGGCATTCCCCAGTTATGGTGGAACACACTCACATACATAGATCTGATTATGTATATATATATATATATATATATATATATATATATATATATATCTTTGATACATATTTTAATTTATCAAGACCACCTACATTTATTATTAGCGTAAATATTTGTCACATGGACACTGTGTATCAGCCTTATAGGCACAGGACATGTTATTTATGCAACTGCAAGACATGTATGCATAAGCCTTACTTTTAGACTTTCTGTACTGTCACAGGCCTCCATTCTCTGGAGCAGACAGCAGATACAGGAAACTAGGGAGGCCGATCCCCAGCATCAGGATAGCAAGGGGGAGAGGGTGTCAGGGAGGTGGAACAAAAGAGAGAGAGAAAGAGGGTGTCAGAGAGAGAGGGGAGCAAGAGAGCGAGAATGTGTGTCAGGTAGAGACAAAGAGTGGGAGAGAGAGAGGGAGAGAAAGAGGGTGTCTGGGAGAGAGAGGGAGTGAGCAGGAGACGGGGGTGTCAGGGAGGAATAGAGCAGGAGAAACACTACCTGTTAGGCTACATCAGTATCAGGTCACTGAAGGGGGCAGACACTTCATGGCATTAGGCCCTGTCCCCTTCCCCATACACACAATTCATGGCTTTATGTCTGGGAGGGGGTGGGGCATACTTGCCTACTCTCCCGGAATGGCCGGGAGGCTCCCGAAAATCGGGTGACCCTCCCGGCCCCCCGGAAGAGCAGGCAAGTCTCCCGGAATTAGGGGTCCCCCCTGCCCGTCCGCCCACTTAGTGTGTAAAGTGGGCGGTCCGGGCAGTTGATGACGCGATTCTTGCTGAATCGCGTCATCATAGCCACGCCCCCTGCAGTGTAATGCCGGGGATCGCGGCATTACATAGCGGAGGGCGTGGCTTAAATGACGTCACATCGTAACTCCGCCCCTGCTCCGCCTCCGTCCCGCCTCCGGTCCGCCTCCTCCCACCTCCTCCCCACGTCACAGCCCTCCCCTGCCCCCCTGCAGAGAGCAGCCAGAATGTCGGCATGTATGGGGTGGGGCTCATTGTAGTGATGGATAGAAAGCGATCTCCATCTGTTAAAATCCTTCCTATGCTGCTGGGACATACAGCCGGCCAGGAAGGGTGCAGGGTAACCGGACCAGGACAGTATTTGTAGGTGTGTGGGGGCCTTCAATGTGCCCTAATTCTGAAATACTGTATGTGCTCATTACACTATACTAACCCGGGAACTCATAAGCTATGTATATATACAGTATGTTTGGTTGGCTCAGATATTTATGACGACATAGATTCACAATTTGTTTCAACTATAAAAGTGCTCCCAGAAAAGAGTGTACATTCTCTTGCCATAACAAGTCTGAGAAAGTGTCTGGACAAAGCACCGCATTCTCAATATGCATGATAGGCAGAGCCGGACTGGGACCAAAAATAGGCCCTGGCATTTTTGAAGCACACAGGCCCACCTTGGTGTCAGCATCTGACTCCTCCTACTTCTTAGTCTATGCTCTTACAAATATAATTAATATTATAACAACATACAAGTGTACATCATTCTGTATTAAAATACAGACAACCATTGGTTGAAGTGGAAATGTTGAAGTGGGGGGTATGGAAACATAAAGGTTGTAACTAAGCGCACGCGCTCCAGAAAAGGGCGTGGACGCGCACTCGCCCCATTCACTAGAATGAGAGTGTCTGTGCACTCCCGGCGGGGCTAAGAGGTGACCAATCAGACATGGCGCGTGCAGCAAAAATATGGGTGTGGCCAATTAAAATGGGACGTGATACACAGACATATGCCCCCAATAGTGCAGTGCCAGATCCACAATTGCCCCCACAGTGCCAGGTATACAAATGCCCCCACAGTTCCAGGTACACAAATGCCCCCACAGTGCCAGGTATACAAATGCCCCCACAGTTCCAGGTACACAAATGCCCCCACAGTGCCAGGTATACAAATGCCCCCACAGTGCCAGGTATACAAATGCCCCCACAGTGCCAGATCCACAAATGCCTCCACAGTGCCAGATCCTCAAATGCTCCCACAGTGCCAGGTATACAAATGCCCCCACAGTGCCAGGTATACAAATGCCCCCACAGTGCCAGGTATACAAATGCCCCCACAGTGCCAGGTATACAAATGCCCCCACAGTGCCAGCCATTTGCCCCCACAGTGCCAGATATACAAATGCCCCCACAGTGCCAGATCCACAAATGCCCCCACAGTGCCAGGTATATAAATGCCCCCACAGTGCCAGGTATACAAATGCCCCCACAGTGCCAGGTATACAAATGCCCCCCACAGTGCCAGCCATTTGCCCCCACAGTGCCAGGTATACAATTGCCCCCACACTGCTGCAGCTGCTTGCCGCTGCTCCTACGGCTGTGATGTGAGGGTGTCAGGAGCTCAGAGCGCGCCAGCGCAGCTAATGTCTGGCGGCGTGTAGTGGACTTCAAACCAGCTCGCGGACCGGCAGCGGCGGCTCCTGATTGGCTGCCGATCCGCGAGCTCTGATTGGCTCACGAACCGGCGGCTGGTTTGAAGTCCGCTACACGCCGCCAGACATAGCCGCACTGGCGCGCTCTCCTCTCCTGACAGCTGAGACTGAGCGGCAGCGTGTCTCAGTGACACAAGTCGGCTCGGAAGCAAACTGCTGCTCGGCTGGACCGGCCCATGTGGCCATCGGCCCTTCTGGCTTTTGCCAGAAGTGCCAGATGGCCAGTCCGGCCCTGATGATAGGGGTCACAGAGGATATCAGAGGTCCGCTAGAATGCTATGGGGCTTCAATGTGCCAGTGTACCCAAACTCCTTCCCCCCCACACTTCCCCTTTTGCAAATGTAGAAACTCACCAATTGAAACCTCCAGTCTGACAGGGAGACTTACATCCCCGGATCCAGCTCTGCATTGATACTCCCCACTGTGCTTCGGTGCTGCATATGTAATTGTTATGTTACGTTGTTTCTCTTCATATAATATAACCTTGTCTTTATACCAATAGTATCGCTGGTTTCCTCGTACTGTGGATCCGGTGTCACACGTTATAGTCACTGTTTCCCAGGTAAATATCTTCCTCCAGTTAGGAGTAAAAGTCACAACAGGTCTTTCTGCAGAACCTACAAATAACACATAGAATGGCAGATGCACAGACGTTACATCATTCCCAATAGCCGGAGAAGGACATTTATGATGTGTTATAAACAGTGGCGGATTTTACCTAGGGGCTGTAGGGCTGCAGAACCCCCAATAAAATCTGCCACCCCCAGTGAGTCCATGCACAGGCAGTGACTTCCACTCAAAAGCCCTAACTGCCAATCACACACAGGACAGGCAGCTCCAGACAGAATTGGGACTGTCAGTCCGGGCCACGATTAATAGAAAGAGGGTTTTTCATCAGGAAGCCTCTCCCTACCTACCATCAAGCCTACTGGGCTTCTAGGGGCTGTGTAACACCGCAGTGATGTGTATAAGGAGTATCACAGCTGCAGCTGATGCAGTTCCTAGAAACCGCATGTGCGGTCACGGCATAATGCAAGGGGAGCAAATACATTTAGATTGTTTCTCTGCAGGGTAAATACTGTCTGCTTCTGCATGTAGCTCACAAATGTTTGACAGCTTTATTTTTACACTGCAATTTAGATTTCACTTTGGACACATCCCTCCCAATTGTGTGTCGACAATTGTCATGTCAAAATTTTGACCCTGTCTACCTTTCATACCTGTCGACCTTACCCACTGTCTATCTTTCACCTCTCAACCTTTTAACCCTGTTGACGTAATGACTGTTAATCATATGGGGTTGATCTATTGAGTGTGTAACTAGACACTGTAGATCTTCTATATCACACCCTAAATATAAGTCTCTATTCTGCAGATATTAGAGAAACATAACTCACCCTTAGTGATAACGTGCAGCCTGGCAGGGAGACTGTAATCACCACCGGCCCTGCACATATAATCCCCGCCGTCCTTCTCTTCTGCAGATGTGATTGTATACTTCTGGACATACTGCCCTATATACTCAGAGTTCTTATACCAGGAGTAGTCAGTATGTTGTGTAGCTGCTTCCACGTCACATGACATAGTCACTGTATCACCTTCATATACGATCTTCCAGTGAGGAGTAAATGTCACAACGGGTCTGACCGCGTCACCTGGAACATAGATAATACATGTACAGTACATACGTGTAACACTGCAGAGAGGGAGACATTAGATACTTATTAATAAAAATGATTTCATCATGTTTTAGCGTCATTTATTTTAGTTACTCAGTTTTCATAAACCTTTCAGCATCTTATAGAACGCAGGGTTATAGATCATAAGGAGAGATATTATTATGTATATATGAGCGACTAATGAGGCAATAGAGCGGATATGGGTGCCAGCATGGAAGTAATTTTCATATATTCTTTGATCTATCAGTGATCACCTGGGGGCCATTACTTTCAGGAAGACGTCTTTTATACTGTATATGCTGGAAGCTGCATTATTAGGCGATGCATAAAGTCATATTAAAGATTAAGGGGTATATTCAATTAAAGTCGGATCCATTACGACATGTATTTCCCGTCGACCTGCCATCCAGCCCTACCGCAGCATGCTGCATTTGGAGCCGGCAGCGGCGGGACTGCCGCACGTGTGGGCGCCCATGTGCACTCTCCTTCCGGCCAAGCGGGCTCTGCTGAACGGGACCCGCTTGGCCGCTATGTGTGGCCGTAGCCTAATACATTTTTAATTCTACCAAGCAACAGTCTACGATCTGGAAACTGTAATAGGAATCTGATGTCTATGGTTTATGTACTGTAAGTTGTTAATGGGTACATTACATTACTACAGTATTTTCTCTCTCGAGTATTTCATGTAAAGTTTTTTTTATTTTTTTTAAATATTTGTTTATTAGGCAGATGAGATACAAAAAGGAACAGTAGCGGATCTTGCCACGGGCAAGCAGTACTTTTGCCCTCCGGAGGGCACCGCACCAGGGCAAGATCCGCTGCTGCTGTGTGCCCCCCGCTGCCCCCCTGCTGCCGCTGGCCGCTGCCGCTGGGAAGGGAAACTAGACGCGTACACGTCTAGTTTCCCTTCGTGGAGAGGTCCTTCACTGTGCGGTGCGCGATGACATCATCGCGCACCGCGCAGCAAAGGTCCTCTCCACGCGTCTAGTTCCCTTCGTGGAGAGGACCTTTGCTGTGCGGTGCGCGATGATGTCATCGCGCACCGCACATCAATTCAGTCTGTACAGGGGGCGTAAATGACCACGCCCCCTGTACGAAGCCATGCCCCCTAATGCCGCCCGGGGCACCAGAAGCCCTGGAGCCGGCCTTGAACAGGAACAAGCAATAATATTGTGTCAGAATATTCTTACAGAGTCATAAAGATACATTGAACATCCCCTTGGGGGTGATCAGAAACTGGAATAGACAAAGTATTGTGAACCTAATTTCTATCTTGACAAAACTTATACTCATCAATTTTTTAAGATATTATGAGACAGTATAGGAATAGAAAGAGCGGCAGAGGGAGAAAAAGAAGAGAGGAGAGACAGGGACACAAGATCAAAAGTCAGAGGAGGGGAAGAAAAGTAGTAATGTTCTTCATATAAAGTTTTTGTTTCTTTGAGTTGATTCATTTTTTCTATCTCTTATAAAAAAAAAATAAGAACGCTTGATTGTGATTTTCTTTCATAATAAAAGCACTATTATTTTGATCCATTTTCGCAGGGGCTCCTACAAGGCGCGGGGCCCATAGGCCGGTGCCTACTCTGCCTGTTCTGTTATCTGGCACTGCGTATGTGGGTTATTTGTTTGTAGTTGAAAGAGATTAGTACAGTGAAATAATGTATATTATTTATTGTAATCTTCTTTGTTTAGATTATTTCCAAGATTCTAGATCTAGTTCCGCTCCTGATTGTGACAATAGCAGCCACCTGATTCCTGTACCCAGCACGGACATCACATTAACAAGGAGAGAGCTTTATAAATGTGGACATATAAAGGACAAGAGGCGCAAATCAGCATTAACACGTGAGGTATTGTCTACATGACTTTCTGCTAATACACAACATCAGCTCATTGCCGGGTCACTGTGATATCATGTACTTACATGGATTCTTCACAACCGATACTGAAAGAAGAAGAAACATTAATGTGTTACTATGATTGTCATACACAAAGGCAAAACTTTCATCAGCACTACGCGTCTCATAATATATAATAATAATAATAATAATAATAATGTGGGGTGCCTAATTGGGGCCCTCTGCTGTACTGTCCTATAAATATACGTTTTTTAATATAGGCATGTGGAGCGTGATCTCAGCTGTTGGATATGAGGAGGAGATGACCCTGCGGCCCTTCCTCTCTGGCATTTGGCAGATGGCCAGTCCAGCCCTAATGGGGAATGTTGGGAGGTGTATGAGGCGTGTGGTGAAGGGTAAATGGCATATGTGGGTGTAGAAGCGCCATATGTGATTATTTTAGTGACATGTGAGAGATGTGAGGGGTGAAGTCAGAGTATTTGTAGGGTCTGAGGGCATATGGGGTATTTCAGACCCTCCAACATGACCCGCCCCACTAGGTACAAAATGCTCTGTTTCTGGACATCCCATTTAATTTATGATAGCCATCACCTGTGTTGAACTAGTTAAATGATAAGAAAGCTGTTTCATCACAGGTGATGGCAATCATAAATTAAGAGGGAAGTCCAGAAACAGAGCATTTTGTACCTAGTGGGGCGGGTCATGTTGGATGGTATGGTATTTGATGGCAAGTGGGGAATCTGAATATCAGCCCCATCGAGATCTCAGTCAGGCACCATTTGAAGAAGCTGTGCAGGGAACAGGGTGCGGCTGTACCATATTATGGGTGGGTTGGCCTCTAGAAGGGTCAGTCCCTGGGTACTTTGTGCCCACCCCATCTGATGCCCCTGGTGTAAAGTGAGGAGCATTTTGGGATAAGTGATATGGGGGTGCATACGTTGTTTTGGACCTGTTTTTAGTGTTGTTATTATTACTGGAGTAAAGGGTAATGTGTGACCCCTTTGAAGGCTGGAGGACCACGCATGGAGTGTATCAGGCTGCCCATTACTGGTTTAAATAATCACATGTAACTGAATATATTTGAAATTGGAAAGTGTATACATAAGACATTGGAAATAAATACAACACTAAGGCTGAAGGAGCTGTAATGTTACACAAAGCACAGACTAGTGCCGAGGATCCAGGTGTCAGAGTTTGTGTACAGGAAAAAGGAGGCAAGGTTTTCACTTCTGCAAAACGCACATTTGTGTCTCATTAAACATATGTAAAAATCGTTCAATGTCTCAGCACACGGAGCACAACATGACTCTCTCACGCCCTCATCAGTTTATGTGTAGTGTGGTACATAGGCATAATTACATAGATTTATATCCAGTAGGATAAAGACCACTATATGCTACCTGACACCATGGAGGACTATAAACGTGTCTGAAAATATATACTGTTAATTATGAACATGTGGAAGACATTGGGGGAGATGTATCAAAGCTTGGGGAGAGATAAAGTATTAACCATTCAGGTCATAACTGTCATTTTTCAAACACAGCCTGTAACATGGCAGTTAGGAGATGATTGGTTGCTACTTTATCTCTCCATGGCATAGTACATCTCTTTATCACTCTCTCTCTCCAGACTTTGATAACTCTCCCCCTGTATTCCTGTATACTGCGCTTTCATTACATGTTGAATCACATACACTGCAAATCCACACTGATATCTAACAATCTGTAACTGTATCACTGAGCCCCTGATTGTCACCTACTGTGTGTGTGTATATATATATATATATATATATATATATATATCTATCTGGTCCCTTAGAGAGAGTAAGAGAAAGTTTCTGCACTTACAGATGATGATGATGATGATGGATGCCAGGACGGACATGGTGACTCCTCCGTGTGCCACACACCAGCCTCAGCTCTGTATGCAGACACTGATCACTTCCTCTTCTCTATTCACATTTCCAGCTATGATTATAAAGAAACAAAGAACAGGAAATCGTGCGACACCCAATGTTACTGCCCCGCGCTGACACCCAATGTTACTGCCCCGCGCTGACACCCAATGTTACTGCCCCGCGCTGACACCCAATGTTACTGCCCCGCGCTGACACCCAATGTTACTGCCCCGCGCTGACACCCAATGTTACTGCCCCGCGCTGACACCCAATGTTACTGCCCCGCGCTGACACCCAATGTTACTGCCCCGCGCTGACACCCAATGTTACTGCCCCGCGCTGACACCCAATGTTACTGCCCCGCGCTGACACCCAATGTTACTGCCCCGCGCTGACACCCAATGTTACTGCCCCGCGCTGACACCCAATGTTACTGCCCCGCGCTGACACCCAATGTTACTGCTCCGCGCTGACACCCAATGTTACTGCCCCGCGCTGACACCCAATGTTACTGCCCCGCGCTGACACCCAATGTTACTGCCCCGCGCTGACACCCAGTGTTACTGCCCCGCGCTGACACCCAATGTTACTGCCCCGCGCTGACACCCAATGTTACTGCCCCGCGCTGACACCCAATGTTACTGCCCCGCGCTGACACCCAATGTTACTGCCCCGCGCTGACACCCAATGTTACTGCTCCGCGCTGACACCCAATGTTACTGCCCCGCGCTGACACCCAATGTTACTGCCCCGCGCTGACACCCAATGTTACTGCCCCGCGCTGACACCCAATGTTACTGCCCCGCGCTGACACCCAATGTTACTGCCCCGCGCTGACACCCAATGTTACTGCCCCGCGCTGACACCCAATGTTACTGCCCCGCGCTGACACCCAATGTTACTGCTCCGCGCTGACACCCAATGTTACTGCCCCGCGCTGACACCCAATGTTACTGCCCCGCGCTGACACCCAATGTTACTGCCCCGCGCTGACACCCAATGTTACTGCCCCGCGCTGACACCCAATGTTACTGCCCCGCGCTGATAAGTGCAGATCTTGCCCAGGGCTGTGGTGCAGGGTTTGGGGCAGATCACATCATCCCATACCCTCCAACTGTACCTTTTTAATAGGTACAGTACCTTTTTTTCATGGTCTGTACCGATTTTTGGCTCTCCAAACTTCCATTGAAAGTATAGGAAAAGGGGCGTGATCACGCCCCCTTTACACGCGACCACGCCCCTTTTTGGCTTTGTACCATACTTGCCTCCCTGACCCTCTCCATGAGGGAGAAAATACTCTGTTCCTGGCCTTTCCTGGTAATATATGATTGCCATCACCTGTGGTGAGCTAGGTAATTGATAAGAAAGGTGTTTCACCACAGGTGATGGCAATCATACATTACCAGGAAAGTCCAGGAACAGAACATTTTCTCCCTCATGCAGAGGGTCAGGTAGGCAAGTATGTTCCAGGTGCGCTCATCAGCTGCAGGACACAGACTGCAGCACAACCTGACCAGCAAAAACACCCAGCAGAGCAGCCACTAGTAAACCATTGGTGGGGCGATCAGTACAGACTGTGACAGGGGGAAGCATTAGCATACTTCCCAACATTCTGCAGGAGGGACAGAATGCTCTGCTCCTGGACTTCCCTCTTAATGTATGATTGCCATCACCTGTGGTGAAACAACTTTCTTATGCATTACCCTGTTCAGCACAGGTGCCGGCAATCATAAATTAAGAGAAAAGTCCAGAAGCAGAGCATTGTGTCCCTCCTGGAGAGGGCCATGTTGGGGGGATGATCATACCCTCCAACATTTTACACTGAAAAATCGGTACAAAGCATACTTGCCTACCTGCCCCTCTCCATGAGGGAGAAAATGCTCTGTTCCTGGACTTTCCTGGTAATGTATGATTGCCATCACCTGTGGTGAGCCAGGTAATTGATAAGAAAGGTGTTTCACCACAGGTGATGGCAATCATACATTACCAGGAAAGTCCAGGAACAGAGCATTTTCTCCCTCATGGAGAGGGTCAGGTAGGCAAGTATGACCTGGAACATCCTGATGAGCTGCACCTGTCTGGCATCAGTGTATTCCTGCTTTCCCAGCAATCCTGGACTGGTCATTGCTGTCTGAATTTGAGCTCTGTATACCCCTTTCACATCACAAACCCGGGTCCGACCCAGATCAGACCCTTTCACACTGCACCAGGCATTCCCAACCACGGTCCTTAAAGCACACCAAGAGTGCAGGTTTTAGTGATATCCAGGATGCAGTACAGGTGACTAATACCCCTTTTACACTCGCAAAAATATCCCAGGATATTGCACATGAACACGCATCATCCTGGGATTTTGCTCAGTGTGAAAGGGTACAGGGACAATTTCCCGGGACAAGCATCCCGGGATTTCATCCCAGGTCTCGACCTGAGTTGAATCCAGGACCATCCCGGGAAGCTGTGTAGTGTGAAAGGGCCCATCCCGGGATTCACTACCCGGGACTATTATAAGGCCTGGGATTGGAGCTTTCTTGGGCTCAGAGAAGATGATGTCATCTTTCAGAGCCCAGGGGAGCGTCCTGGAAGCGTGGGAGCAAGGCAGCATGGCTACTTGGACAGACAAGGAGGTAAGAGAGCTGCTCAGCATTAGGGGAGAGGAGAGAAAAGAATCAAGAGCTCCGGCATACACACTGGTACTCCGTCGGCCATGACTGCAGCAATGCTGTGAGCAGGCACCACCCCTCCCTTTGTTGAGTATTGTGTCCTCATCTATGTGAGCCAGAAAAAGGCCATTTCTAATGACATACATATGCATTTGCAGGGATATCCCGGGATCAGTGTAAATGGGGCTGTCCCAGGTCAATCCCAGGTCTTAGTGCAGTGTGAAAGGGGTCAGTCCCGGGAAGCATCCTGGGAGTGACCCGGCTGTGTGAGTGTAAAAGGGGTATTAATTATTACCTCAGTTATTTTGATTTAACCATCTGTGCTGCAGCCTGGGATATCACAAACCTGCCCTGTTGGTGTGCCTTGAGGACCGCGGTTGGGAATGGGTGGTCTTCAGGTTGCTAATGGCTGGGATCTCGGCGACCACCATACCTGCGCTGGGATCCCGACCGCCGGCATACCGACATCTTTTCTCCCGCTTGGGGGTCCACGACCCCATTGGAGGGAGAATAGATAACGTGGCACCGACCCCTGGCAAACCATACTACACCCATTGGGAATGCCTGCTCTAATTGTTAATGCTGTCTGTTGCTCTCTGTCTTAATGCTCTCCTGTGTAGCAGGGCTCAGGCTGCTGACATCAAGGCACACAAAGAACAGCCAATCAGCACTTTTACACAAAATCTTGTGTGTACCCGCTATGTCGCTTACAGTGCGCACTCACGCGGGTCATCAGCAACATCCTCCGTCGGCTCTGCAATCACTATCACTGCCTCTTTAACATGTAATCGGTAGCAGCAAAAGATTACACTGGGTTCACACATACTCCCCCACAGGAAGTAGCAGGGTTCCGCGGCTACCTGGCATCAGTTCCTGCAGTCAATCTCCTAGAACTTTAAGTTTTCGAGCTTTACAAACTTCCTGTAGGTCCCCATACATCTAAGTAGCGCCCAACGCCTCACATCATATGACTCAAAAATGCTACATGGATGAGGACACATCTGCATGTAATGAATGAGTCATTTTACAAAAGTAGGTGAAATATAATCTCTTCACCTGAAATCATGACTGATGACTAGACCCCAGGGGCCGGATGTAATGCCGCCCGAACTTGGACATTTTTTTAAAGGGGCAATCACTTACAAGCCATGGTTTTGCCTTGTAAGTAATTGCCCCTTTAAAAAATAAAGGTCAGCGTTCAGCCGGCATCCCGCACAGCCGTCTGACTCGGGCGGCATTACATTCATCCTCAGGTGTTAAAATGACAGGTTTGCAGTACTTCTGACGTTCTCAACAAAGTAATCATATTGCTGTAATACTCTGTACTGTATGTGAATCTGCATTTCTGTGTTGTGCAATGTATATTGTATGTGATACAAATGATCCCAGTAAGCCCTGCATTCATACACTGCTTCCCAATGCTGTATAATTAGAATTACCAGCATAACAATGGCTGCCAGGGCATGTTTATGCTTGTAGGACTACAAGTGCAAGCATGGTCTGGCATCCAGGTAGGGGTACCATCAGAAATTGTGGGCTGCGGGACTGGCAAAATAGGCACCCACCCTCCAAAAAATATTATTAATATAAAAAATATAAACACACACACACACACACACACACATATTATATATATATATATATACACATATATATATATACACACACACACACACACACACACATTTCTTAGATGAAAATCCAAATACAGGTGGTCATTCCGAGTTGTTCGCTCGCAAGGCGATTTTAGCAGAGTTGCTCACGCTAAGCCGCCGCCTACTGGGAGTGAATCTTAGCATCTTAAAATTGCGAACGATGTATTCGCAATATTGCGATTACAAACTTCTTAGCAGTTTCAGAGTAGCTTCAGACTTACTCGGCATCTGCGATCAGTTCAGTGCTTGTCGTTCCTGGTTTGACGTCACAAACACACCCAGCGTTCGCCCAGACACTCCCCCGTTTCTCCAGCCACTCCCGCGTTTTTTCCAGAAACGGTAGCGTTTTTTCCCACACGCCCATAAAACGGCCAGTTTCCGCCCAGAAACACCCATTTCCTGTCAATCACACTACGATCGCCTGAGCGATGAAAAAGCCGTGAGTAAAAATCCTAACTTCATAGCAACTTTACTTGGCACAGTCGCAGTGCGGACATTGCGCATGCGCATTAAGCGAAAAATCGCTGCGATGCGATGAAATTTACCGAGCGAACAACTCGGAATGACCACCACAGTGTATATTAAAAAAAACAACAACTAAAATTCCTATGCTCGTACAGAGCAACACCATATTGTCTCCCTTACACCATATTAAATCCCCACATTAATGCCCTTGTCACCATATTATGCCCACACAGTATTTATGCAAGTACCTGCTCGTTGTCATGGGATTTTCCCCCACCGGTCACCACTGTGGGTATGCTGTCCCAGCGGGGGCCTCTGCCTTCGCTGCTGCCTGCTTCAAACTATTGAAAAATGTCCCTCCTAAAATGTCCGCCGCCTCAGTGGAGACAGTTTTTAAAGATACGAGAGTCTCCTGTAGTATCTTTAATAACTCTCTCCTCTGAGGCAGTGGCCATTTTGAGAGGGAGATTTTCAATAGAGTGCTGTGGGGGCGGACAGCAGCAGACGGATGGGGAGGCGGCATGAGCGGACCAGGTCCTCCCCTCTCTGGCAGAGATGCCTAGTCTGGGACAGCTGTTCCCTCAGTACTCCCCTGATGGCTGCCCTGTTGGGACATGTAGGAACCAAGAAAACAAAAGGCTGTTTGTAGGATTTAGCTAATATGAACTACAGTATATTAATGCAAAGTAGTTCACAAGTAACATGTATCAATATCATTTTTTCCAATGAACCAAATGCTTACTCGTCCTTATGCTTATAGTTACTAAGTGCTTTGCATTATAATATCTTGCAAAAAAAAAAAATGACCTGATTTGAATGAAGATTGCTCACCTTATCTTTCCCTTCCCATTCCGCCTCTCTGAGTATACATGTGGGATGCGTCCATATCTGCATATAGACATATGCATGTACAATATGGAAATGGTTATGTTGAACTAAACAAATGGACTTCCCCATGTGTGGGTATCAGTAAAGGTTAGACCCTTCTCTATAAGGCTGCTGCATAATCCTGCAGCACTGCTTCTTTTTTAATTTGACTTTCCCTTTTTTTTAAAAAAAAAAGCAACACTCAGTTACAAAAGCAGAAGTGCAAGTAGCTGGGAGTCCCCATGATACAGTTACTGGTGCACTTGTTTTAGGAAGGAATTAAGGGCAGTAGAACACTGACCACATTGTCAGAGAAATAACCAAACTGACTCCTACAGTAAATAAGAGACATCTGCTGGTATCTAATAAACTCAGTATTTCTACAAAGGAGGTAAACTGATATTTATTTGTAATCAATATAAAAAACTAATCCTCTCTGCAGGAAATATAGATTTGTTTTTAAAATATTCAGGTCCTCCAAATATATATTGAAACTTATATTAATGCATAATTAAATTAGCATAGGATGGGGCCATATTTGACCCCATTGCAGTACCTTAGAGTTGCAAACAAAAAGGTATGTTCATACAACAGGTTTTTGGGGGGTCATTCCGAGTTGATCGCTCGTTGATTTTTTTTTGCAACGGAGCGATCAAACGCTAACGCGCATGCGCAATGTCCGCAGTGCAACTGCGCCAAGTAAATTTGCTATGCAGTTAGGTATTTTACTCACGGCATTACAAGGTTTTTTCTTGGTTCTGGCGATCGTATTGTGATTGACAGGAAGTGAGTGTTTCTGGGCGGAAACTGACCGTTTTATGGGTGTTTGTGAAAAAACGCTGACGTAATTTGGAAAAACGCGGGAGTGGCTGGAGAAACGGGGGAGTGCCTGAGCGAACGCTGGGCGTATTTGTGACGTCAAACAGGAACGATACTGACTGATCTGATCGCAATGGCAGAGTAAGTCTCGAGCTACTCAGAAACTGCTAAGAAGTGTGCTAATCGCAATATTGCGAATCCGTCGTTCGCAATTCTAAGAAGCTAAGATTCACTCCCAGTAGGCGGCAGCTTAGTGTGTGCAATGCTGCTAAAAGCAGCTTGCGAGCGATCAACTCGGAATGACCCCCTTGGGTTTTTTTTCAACTGCATAAATCACGAGCATCAGTTTTACAGGAAAAAAAAAAAAGAGTAGTACGGAGGGGGATGAAAGGGCTTTTACCCACACTAATACCACCATTGTGTAAAATGTTAGTATACATACAAAAACAACCAAAGTTACTAAAGAGCAATGTCTACGGACAGTTAATAGCCAAACAATAAAAAAAAATCTATAGTATTAAACGGATCAAAGATAAAATCGACATATTGTAAATTAAAGCAGAGTAAGAGATTTAAACAAAGTTTTTTTTAATGTATTTTAGGCAATATATATATACACACACATATATATATATATATATATATATATATATATATATATATATATACACACAGACACTGTAAATTCAGACTCCTAGAAGAATCTTGTGTCAAACATTAGGAGTAGTATCTCATATCAAATCATTGACCAAGCATCAGCTTCCTGTTTGTAAGACAAATGTCTATCAAATGACAGCATTATATAAAAAAGAGGTTTCACCCACAGCGCTATTTAGAACAGAAAATTACTGAGTATTTTACGATAGCAGTTCTCAGTATTTAATTATGTAAGATTAAAACATATAAAATATAATATAAAACGCAGTAAACAATAAAAACACAATTACTTTTTCTCTGTTTTTAAACACCTCACAATATTTTGGTGCCTGCTGGAAACTTTCAAAGACCTTTTGCTGCACAAGAAACTTTAAAGACACAATGGGCCAGATTCAAATAAATGTGTTCTTTCCCCTCCGGGCCGCGATCGTGCACGCCGGCAGTATTCTAATGTTACTGCCGATGGGCGCGACAAGTTCATTTTAACTCTCTCACACACTACACAAAATATAATGGATGCTGGGTGCAACCTACAATTCAGACCAATATTACTAAAGTAAACTAAGGGGTTTATTTACTAAAGGTCGATTTTCATTGATATCTCTCAATTTTAAATCGATGTAAAGCGATCTCATTTGAAGTTAGGTTTCAGGGGCTGAAACACAAATTTACTAACAGATGATGTTTAATATAAATTTTAAAATGTTAGTAAAAGTGTGTTCATGGGATCACGCTGAATGCGTTGTTAGTAGGCAGCACCCACCGCGTAGAAACCGGGAAACCGGCATGCCCTGCTGGAATGGAAATGACCACTACCAAACAGTGGGTAAAAAGAGTCCACACAGCGCCAACGAAGTATAAGTTGCTAGTTGGTATTCTTGTGCGGGTCCAGCCGATAGACAGAAGCGCATATCGTATGTTGCTTTATAAAGAATAAATAGTTTAGAGGTACAGCGATACCTTTGGTGCCACACTAGGTGGCAGTGCTGCACATAATATATTTCATGTCACTCAACCAACAGACTGTCTCCAGTGCCCCGGGGACTGTGGTTGCTCTGCTGTGGGTACTTTCAGCTATGCCTAGTGGTGCTGGAGTGCAGAGAAGTGCTGGGTGGTTGTGTGAAAAGGATAATATGGGATCCGGTCAGGATCCTGATGGTCAAGATACCGGCTGTTGAAAAACTGATGCCGGTATCCTAAAAACAGCTAAGAATGCCGGCGCCAGAATCTTGAATGGGATCACAATTCCGTTGCCGGCATACCAACACCAGGGATCCCAAACGGCACACTACAGGGCCACCTGAGACGTAAGCCACGGGTGGTGGTGGTGGAGATTAGGTTTAGGCTGCAGGGAGGGGAGGGCGGGCTAGGCTTAGGCACCCCCAGAGAGGGTTAGGCGGCAGGAAGAGGGGTTAGGGATAGGCACCCCCTGGGAGGGTCAGTTGTCAATTCCGATGCGTTTCTCTACCCAACCTCCTACAAAATGGATTCATCATACACACACACACACACACACACACACAATATCCTGTGTCTACCTCTGAATAGTCTGGCTGGACAGGCATTTATTAGCATTATAGTATTAGCAAATACAAAATATACAATGGGGGAGATTCAAATGTTTGAAAAGTCGGTTGGGTGTCTGTTTTTTCCTGTGTATTAGATAGGAAACAACAGACTCCCAACTGACTTTTCAAACATTTGAATCTCCACCTTTGTGTCAAGAGATTTAGGGGTATATGCAATTGCGGTCGAATTCCCGAAATTGTCGAATTTCGGGTCATTTTCGACCAAAAAAAAAAATCGCCTATGCAATTCAGTGCTTTCCGACCAAAAAACTGACTTTCAAAATTCGACTTTTTGAAATTCGAATTTTTGCAAATTCGACTTTTCTGCAATGATACAAGTGCTGCAATTCGACCAAAGCATATTCAATTCAAGTTTGGAAATTCGACAGCAGGGCTTTTAGACAGCAAATTCGTCATTTTCAATCCGCCACACTTTGGAGGGTGAAAACAAATAAAAAAATTTTAAACATGTTTTTTTTTGTGTTTTTTTTGGGGGGGAATAGCAGATCTATTTATATTAGAAGGGATTTTTTTTTGGAGGCACAAATATTATTTATATATTTTTTAAAATATTATTTTAAAAAAATTTTTTTTTTAATGCTGGAACGGTAAAATCATTAAAAAAAATGGCGTGGGGTCCCCCCTCCAAAGCATAACCAGCCTCGGGCTCATCGAGCTGGTCCTTGTTCTAAAAATGCGGGGGAAAAATTGACAGGGGATCCCCCGTATTTTTAAAACCAGCACCGGGCTCTGCGCCTGGTGCCAAAAATACGGGGGACAAAAAGAGTAGGGGTCCCCCGTATTTTTAACACCAGCATCGGGCTCCACTAGCTGGACAGATAATGCCACAGCCGGGGGTCACTTTTATGCCGTGCCCTGCGGCCGTGGCATCAAATATCCAACTAGTCACCCCTGGCCGGGGTACCCTGGGGGAGTGGGGACCCCTTCAATCAAGGGGTCCCCCCCCCCCAGCCACCCAAGGGCCAGGGGTGAAGCCCGAGGCTGTCCCCCCCCCATCCAATGGGCTGCGGATGGGGGGGCTGATAGCCTTTTGTGATAATAAAAAGATATTGTTTTTTCCAGTAGTACTACAAGTCCCAGCAAGCCTCCCCCGCAAGCTGGTACTTGGAGAACCACAAGTACCAGCATGCGGGAGAAAAACGGGCCCGCTGGTACCTGTAGTACTACTGGGAAAAAAATACCCAAATAAAAACAGGACACACACACCGTCGACAGTAAAACTTTATTTCATACGTCGACACACACATACTTACCTATGTTCGCACGCCGACATCGGTCCTCTTCTCCATGTAGAATCCAGGGGTACCTGAAAATAAAAGTTCAATATACTCACCTCAGCCATGGTCCAGAGATAAATCCACGTACTTGGCAAAATAACAAACCGGACACCCGCTCCATGCCGGACTGAAAGGGGTCCCATGCTGACACATGGGACACCTTTCCACGAATGAGACCTGTCAGTGACAGCTGTCACAGACAGGTCTCTAAGCCAATCAGGAAGCGCAACTTCGTTGCGCTCACCTGATTGGCTGAGCGCTGTCTGTACTGTGACAGCGCATCGCACAGCTCCCTCCATTATATTCAATGGTGGGAACTTAGCGGCTAGCGGTAAGGTCACCCGCCGGTCAGCGGCTGACCGGCGGGTGACCCCACCGCTACCCGCAAAGTTCCCACCATTGAAAGTAATGGAGCGGCTTTGCGAGGCGCTGTCACAGTACAGACAGCGCACAGCCAATCAGGTGAGCGCCACGGCAGTAGCGCTTCCTGATTGGCTGAAGGGACATCAGTGACAGGAGTCACGTGATGTCCCGGCATTCGGGGAAAGGGGTCTAATGTGAAAGCATTGGACCCCTTTCATTAGTCCGCTGGATCGGTGTTCGTTTTTTTTTTTTGCCAAGTACGTGGATTATCTCTCTGGACCTGGATGTACCTCTGGACGCTGGAAGGTGAGTATAATTTTTTTACAGGTACCTCGGATCGTCGGAGACCGTGGCAGTCGGCGTGTCAACATAGGTAAGTATGTGTGTGTCGGCGTATGAAATAAAGTTTTACTATCAAGGTGTGTGTCTCCTGTTTTTATTTGGGTATTTTTCCCCCAGTAGTACTACAGGTACCAGCGGGCCCGTTTTTCTCCCGCATGCTGGTACTTGTGGTTCTCCAAGTACCAGCTTGCGGGGGAGGCTTGCTGGGACTTGTAGTACTACTGGAAAAAACAATATCTTTTAATTTTCACAAAGGCTATCAGCCCCCCCATCCGCAGCCCATTGGATGGGGGGGGACAGCCTCGGGCTTCACCCCTGGCCCTTGGGTGGCTGGGGGGGGGGGACCCCTTGATTGAAGGGGTCCCCACTTCCCCAGGGTACCCCGGCCAGGGGTGACTAGTTGGATATTTGATGCCACGGCCGCAGGGCACGGCATAAAAGTGACCCCCGGCTGTGGCATTATCTGTCCAGCTAGTTGAGCCCGATGCTGGTGTTAAAAATACGGGGGACCCCTACTCTTTTTGTCCCCCGTATTTTTGGCACCAGCACCAGGCGCAGAGCCCGGTGCTGGTTTTAAAAATACGGGGGATCCCTGGCCAATTTTTCCCCGGATTTTTAGAACCAGGACCAGCTCGATGAGCCCGAGGCTGGTTATGCTTTGGAAAGGGGACCCCACGCCATTTTTTTTCCGGGTTTTTCACGATTTTTCCCGTTTTTTAAAATCGCGGCAAAATCCGCCAAATCGGCCGATTTTCGCCCGCGACCCTGGCGAATCCGTTTTTCATTGAATATGGTGAATTCCGGAAGCCACCTTCCGGAATTCACCTGGCGAATTTGGTCGAATTAAAAAACGGCGAAAATTGCCGCGAATTCGACCGCAATTGCATATACCCCTATATCCATGTGCAGAGCCGGCCACAGGCATAGGCAAACTAGGCAATTGCCTTGGGCATTTGATATGCCTAGGGGCATCAGCAGCTTCTGCTGATTAAAATTATATGCGGCATGCCTATATTCTGTGTGTAGCATTTCATATGCAGATACAGCCACAGTCCCACACAGTATATAGGCATGCTGAATATCATTTTAATCAGCAGAAGCTGCTTGTGCATCCTAGCCACATAGCAATGCAAATAAGATGCATTTTCATAAAAAAAAAAAAGGTGCCCAACATTAGTATTGATGCAAGATTTGTGAGGACACATCTGTATCCAAGCAGAGGCAGAGGTCACAGTGTTAGTGGCAGTGTGATTGCTGTGTGCATGTGAGTGGGTTGGTTGTGCAGTAGTGTTCAGAATATGTGTAAGGAGCATTGTGTGTCATGTAAAAATGCATTAATAATGTGCAACATATGTGTAGGTGGCACTATGTGTGTCATCATGTGTATAAGGGCATTAATAATGTGCAACATATGTGTAACAGGGTACTAATGTATGTGTGTCATTATGTGTATAGGGGCACTAATAATGTGCAGCAAATGTGTAGGGGACACTATGTGTGTCATTATGTGTATAAGGGCATTAATAATGTACGGCATATGTGTAAGGGACGTTATGTGTAAAATGGCATTAATAAAGGTTGGCATAATGTGTAAGGTGCATGATGTTTATAAGGACATTAATAATGTGTCTCATGTGTAAGGTGCATTACTGTGTGGAATTCTGTGTATAAATGCATGACTAATGTGTGTGGTTTTATGTGTGTGAGGTGCTCTACTATGTGGCATTACGTATAGAAAGGGCCCTACTGTGTCATCTAATGTGAATAAAGAGCAATATGGTGTGGTGTGGTGTAATGTGAATAAGGAGCAATTCAGTGTGATGTAATGTGAATAAGGGGCTCTACTGTGAGGTGTAACGTTTAAGGTAAAGTGATACTACTGTGGGATGTAATATGAATTATGGACACTATCACATGATCAAATGTGAATAAAGTTGTAGTATTGTGTGGCGTAATTGGAATTGGGGTTACTATTGTGTGGCCATGCCTCTTCCCAGCAAAAACACACCCCTTTTTGGTTTGGGCACCAAATGTGCGTACTGTTGCGATTTAAAATAAAGTATAGGGGGTACAAAAATGAAAATAAGGACTGCTATGGATGAGGGGTGATGGTGCTTGGAAAGAGCTGCAAGGTCAGAGGCGGAACCAGCGGTGGTGCTAGGGGGCACCAGCCAAAATCTTGCCTAGGGCATCATATTGGTTAGGGACGGCTCTGTCCATGTGATTTACATAACTATCACAGGAAGAAAAAAAAACAACAACAATGAAATAAATACTATTACAGTGGGGTGATTTTATTCATACTACATTAGAGGACATTTTATATGCTCTTTAAAGTCATTGTTTTTAATAATGTTTTACAATGCAAAAAATCTATTAAGTAAACATTTAATTAAGCTAATAAAAATAAATAAATAAAAGGTGATACATTATTATATATGGTCACAAGGTGCTAGTGACTGATGTGTCTGGTGACCTCTTGTGGTCTAAGCAGGTACTGTAGTATCATCTGTACTCATCCTCTGAATTTCCCGCTCAGGCACCGAAATGTTACGGAGTTGTTTTGCTGTTTCCATGTGGCAGAACAATATACATGAAAGAATAACAAGAACACAGGCAGACAGCGCCAGGCGGATTGTATTCCGGAGACTGTGATTTATAGATACATCTGCAGAAAACACAGAAAGTGCTTATTATGTAGTGAGGAAATCACAGTTGTATGTAGCTGTATTACACAGTGATTATGTTTCTATGTTAGTTGTACTGTACGTATACTATTTTATATTTCCATTGCAGGAGAACACAGCGTCAGGCCCATGATCCCAGAATCCCACACTCACCATCAATCTGTACAGATAACACTTCACTCCTCTTCCTCACTCCGCCGGTGGGATCTCTCACTTCACAGGTATATTTCCCAGAATGCACCGGCTGCGCTGACGGAACGCTGTATGTAGTGGACGCACTGAAGTCCTGCACAATCCGCTCATCTCTGTAGAAAGCAAACTGATGTTGTAAGGTGTATCCAGTCTTCATCACGGTGTTACATGTCAGGGTCATGCTGCCACCTTCCGTTATTATATCTGTAGGCACCAACTTTATTTCTGGATATGAGAACAGCTCTAGAAGAGAACAGGAATCAAATTAAATTTCCTTGGCTAGGGCTATGGAGGTTAAAAGTAAAACTAGAGATGTGCGGGTTTGGTTCTTAACGCCAGAAATAACGCAAGTTCGGATTTATCCGGATTTTCTTATTGGCTATCCAAAACACGTATCATCCGAGAGCCGTATGGGTTCGATATCCGGGTAAATCCAAACCCATACATCTCTAGTGAAAACACTTTCCCTGTGACATGTCCTATATCTTACAGCTGTACATAGGGGGGTGACTGAGACAGGGAATTATTGAAGACACAACTAATCAGGGGCGTTTTAAGACAGGAGGAGGCCTGTGTTCAGCCTCCTTTGTTTGGGCCCCCTCCTCTCTGCCCGGAGCACTGTAGAGTCGGAGCACTAGAGGGCTCAGACTCTACTGTGCATGTGCAGATCTCCGGGAAAATGGCGCGGCGGACATTTTCCATGAGATTTCTCTATTGCGCATGTGCAGAACTCCGGGAAAACGGCCTCTGATCCATTTTCACGGAGTTCTAATAGCGCTGCCGATGCCGGCGCTAGACTTCGGAGGGGTGAGTATTTTTCTCTGATGTCCTAGTGGATGCTGGGAACTCCGAAAGGACCATGGGGAATAGCGGGCTCCGAAGGAGGCTGGGCACTCTAGAAAGATTTATGACTACCTGGTGTGCACTGGCTCCTCCCACTATGACCCTCCTCCAAGCCTCAGTTAGATTTTGTGCCCGGCCGAGGTTGGATGCACACTAGGGGCTCTCCTGAGCTCTTAGAAGAAAGATAGACTTAGGTTTTTTATTTTCAGTGAGACCTGCTGGCAACAGGCTCACTGCAGCGAGGGACTAAGGGGAGAAGAAGCGAACCTGCCTGCTTGCAGCCGGATTGGGCTTCTTAGGCTACTGGACACCATTAGCTCCAGAGGGATCGACCGCAGGCCCAGCCATGGAGTCCGGTCCCAGAGCCGCGCCGCCGTCCCCCTTACAGAGCCAGAAGCAAGAAGAGGTCCAGGAAAATCGGCGGCATGAAGACTCTGTCTTCACCAAGGTAGCGCACAGCACTGCAGCTGTGCGCCATTGCTCCTCACACACACTTCACACTCCGGTCACTGAGGGTGCAGGGCGCTGGGGGGGCGCCCTGAGCAGCAATAAAAACACCTTGGCTGGCAAAAATACCACAATATATAGCCCCAGGGGCTATATATGTGGTAAATACCCCTGCCAGATTCCATAAAAAAGCGGGAGAATAGTCCGCAGAAAAGGGGCGGAGCTATCTCCCTCAGCACACTGGCGCCATTTTTCCCTCACAGCTCCGCTGGAAGGAAGCTCCCTGGCTCTCCCCTGCAGTCTGCAACACAGTAAGGCTAAAAAAGAGAGGGGGCATTAAATTTAGGCGCAATATATATATTAGAGTAAAAAGCAGCTATAGGGGACATAACTCAGTTAGTCCCTGCATTATATAGCGCTCTGGTGTGTGCTGGCATACTCTCACTCTGTCCCCCCAAAGGGCTTTTGTGGGTCCTGTCCTCGTTTAGAGCATTCCCTGTGTGTCTGTGGTGTGTCGGTGCGGCTGTGTCGACATGTTTGATGAGGATAATGATGTGGAGGCAGAGCAGATGCCTTTGGAAGGGATGTCACCCCCTGCGGGGCAGACACCTGAGTGGATGAGCTTATGGAAAGAAATGAGTGCACGTATAGACTCCCTACATAAAAAATTTGACAACATGCCAAATGTGGGTCAGCAGAGTTCTCAGCTCGTGCCTGTCCAGGTGTCTCAAAGGTCTTCAGGGGCTGTAAAACGCCCGTTACCACAGACAGATGTCGACACTGATACTGACACCAGTGTCGACGATGATGAGTCTAATCTAATGCCCGTTAAGGACATTCACTGCATGATTGAGGCAATGAAAGAGGTGTTAAACATTTCTGATTTACATCCAGGTACCACTAAAAAGGGTATTATGTTTGGGGAGAAAAAACTACCCGTAGTTTTTCCCCCATCAGAGGAATTAAATGAAGTGTGTGAAGAAGCGTGGCTTTCCCCTGATAAAAAAATTGGTAATTCCTAAGAAGGTACTAATGGCGTTCCCTTTCCCGCCAGAGGATAGGTCACGTTGGGAAACACCCCCTAGGGTGGATAAAGCGCTCACACGTTTATCAAAAAAGGTGGCACTACCGTCTCAGGATACGGCCGCCCTTAAGGAACCTGCGGATAGAAGGCAGGAGGCAATCCTGAAGTCTGTATATACACACTCAGGTATTATACTGAGACCAGCTATTGCGTCAGCATGGATCTGCAATGCTGCCGCTGGGTGGTCAGATAAACTGTCAGAAAATATTAACACACTAGACAGAGACACGATTCTGCTAACAATTGACCATATCAAAGACTCAGTCTTATATATGAGAGATGCACAGAGGGAGATCTGCCGGCTGGCATCTAAAGTAAGTGCATTGTCCATTTCGGCTAGGAGATGTTTATGGACTCGCCAGTGGACTGGAGATGCAGATTCCAAAAGGCACATGGAAGTTTTGCCTTATAAAGGGGAGGAATTATTTGGGGATGGTCTCTCGGACCTAGTTTCCACAGCAACGTCTGGGAAATCAGCATTTTTACCCCATGTCCCCTCACAGCCTAAGAAGGCGCCATTTTATCAGGTTCAGTCCTTTCGGACCCAGAAAAGCAAGTGTGGAAAAGGAGGGTCTTTTCTGTCTAGAGGCAGAGGTAGGGGAAAAAGGCTGCAACAAACAGCAGGTTCCCAGGAACAAAAGTCCTCCCCCGCTTCTTCATCCAAGTCCGCCGCATGACGGTGGGGCTCCACAGGTGGAGCCAGGTACGGTGGGGGCCCGCCTCAAGAATTTCAGCGATCAGTGGGCTCGCTCACAGGTGGATCCTTGGATCCTTCAAATAGTATCTCAAGGGTACAAACTGGAATTCGAGGCGGCTCCACTCCACCGGTTCCTAAAATCTGCCTTGCCGATTGCTCCCTCAGACAGGGAGGCGGTGCTAGCGGCAATTCACAAGCTGTATTCCCAGCAGGTGATAATCAAGGTACCCCTACTTCAACAAGGCCGGGGTTACTATTCCACACTATTTGTGGTGCCGAAACCGGACGGTTCGGTGAGACCCATTTTAAATTGGAAATCCTTGAACACATACATATAAAAAATTCAAGTTCAAGATGGAATCGCTCAGGGCGGTTATTGCAAGCATCCTCACCAGGAGTACCTCAGATTTGTGGTACAGGATTGCCATTACCAATTCCAGACGCTGTCGTTTGGACTCTCCACGGCACCGAGGGTATTTACCAAGGTTATGGCGGAAATGATGATACTCCTTCGAAAAAAGGGAGTTTTAATTATCCCGTACTTGGACGATCTCCTAATAAAGGCACGGTCCAAGGAACAGTTGTTGGTGGGAGTAGCACTATCTCAGGAAGTGCTGCACCAGCACGGCTGGATTCTGAATATCACAAAGTCACAGCTGGTTCCGGCGACACGTCTACTGTTCCTGGGGATGATTCTGGACACAGTCCAGAAAAAAGTGTTTCTCCCGGAGGAGAAAGCCAGGGAGTTGTCTTCTCTAGTCAGAGACCTCCTGAAACCAAAACAGGTATCGGTGCATCACTGCACGCGGGTCCTGGGAAAAATGGTGGCTTCTTACGAAGCAATTCCATTCGGCAGGTTCCATGCCAGAATTTTTCAATGGGACCTGTTGGACAAGTGGTCCGGATCGCATCTTCAGATGCATCGCTTGATAACCCTGTCTCCCAGAACCAGGGTGTCTCTTCTGTGGTGGCTGCAGAGTGCTCATCTTCTGGAGGGCCGCAGATTCGGCATACAGGACTGGGTCCTGGTGACCACGGATGCCAGCCTTCGAGGCTAGGGGCCGTCACACGGGGAAGAAACTTCCAAGGACTATGGTCAAGTCAGGAGACTTCCCTTCACATAAATATTCTGGAACTAAGGGCCATTTACAATGCCCTAAGTCAAGCAAAATCCCTGCTCCTACACCAGCCGGTGCTGATCCAGTCAGACAACATCACGGCAGTCGCCCATGTGAATCCACAGGGCGGCACAAGAAGCAGGATGGCAATGGCAGAAGCCACAAGAATTCTCCGATGGGCGGAAAATCATGTACTAGCACTGTCAGCAGTGTTTATTCCGGGAGTGGACAACTGGGAAGCAGACTTTCTCAGCAGGCACGACCTCCACCCGGGAGAGTGGGGACTTCATCCAGAAGTCTTCCAAATGATCATAAATCAGTGGTATCGTCCACAGGTGGACATGATGGCGTCCCGCCTAAACAAAAAACTGGAGAGGTATTGCGCCAGGTCAAGAGACCCTCAGGCAATAGCTGTGGACGCTCTAGTGACACCGTGGGTGTATCAGTCAGTTTATGTGTTCCCTCCTCTGCCTCTCATACCAAAAGTATTGAGAATAATAAGAAGGCGAGGAATAAACAGAATTCTCGTGGTTCCGGATTGGCCAAGACGAGCGTGGTACCCGGAACTTCAAGAGATGATCTCAGAGGACCCGTGGCCTCTGCCGCTCAGACAAGACCTGCTACAGCAGGGGCCCTGTCTGTTCCAAGACTTACCGCGGCTGCGTTTGACGGCATGGCAGTTGAACGCCGGATCCTGAAGGAAAAGGGCATTCCGGAGGAAGTCATTCCTACGCTTATTAAAGCCAGGAAAGAGGTTACAGCAAATCATTATCACCGCATATGGCGGAAATATGTTGCATGGTGTGAGGCCGAAAGGGCCCCAACAGAGGAATTTCAACTGGGTCGATTTCTGCATTTCCTGCAAGCAGGAGTGAATATGGGCCTAAAATTAGGTTCCATTAAGGTACAGATCTCGGCTCTGTCGATTTTCTTTCAAAAAGAACTAGCTTCAGTACCTGAAGTTCAGACATTTGTAAAAGGAGTGCTGCATATTCAGCCCCCGTTTGTGCCCCCTGTGGCACCTTGGGATCTCAACGTGGTGTTGAGTTTCTTAAAATCACATTGGTTTGAGCCACTAAAAACCGTGGATCTGAAATATCTCACGTGGAAAGTGGTCATGTTATTGGCCTTGGCTTCGGCCAGGCGAGTATCAGAATTGGCGGCTTTATCATGTAAAAGACCTTATCTGATTTTCCATGCGGATAGGGCAGAATTGAGGACTCGTCCCCAGTTTCTCCCTAAGGTGGTGTCAGCGTTTCACCTGAACCAGCCTATTGTGGTCCCTGCGGCTACTAAGGACTTGGAGGACTCCAAGTTGCTGGACGTTGTCAGGGCCCTGAAAATATATGTTTCCAGGACGGCTGGAGTCAGAAAATCTGACTCGCTGTTTATTCTATATGCACCCAACAAGCTGGGTGCTCCTGCTTCTAAGCAGACTATTGCTCGTTGGATTTGTAGTACAATTCAGCTTGCACATTCTGTGGCGGGCCTGCCACAGCCAAAATCTGTCAATGCCCATTCCACAAGGAAGGTGGGCTCATCTTGGGCGGCTGCCCGAGGGGTCTCGGCTCTACAACTTTGCCGAGCAGCTACTTGGTCAGGGGCAAACACGTTTGCAAAATTCTACAAATTTGATACCCTGGCTAAGGAGGACCTGGAGTTCTCTCATTCGGTGCTGCAGAGTCATCCGCACTCTCCCGCCCGTTTGGGAGCTTTGGTATAATCCCCATGGTCCTTTCGGAGTTCCCAGCATCCACTAGGACGTCAGAGAAAATAAGAATTTACTCACCGGTAATTCTATTTCTCGTAGTCCGTAGTGGATGCTGGGCGCCCATCCCAAGTGCGGTTTATCTGCAATACTTGTACATAGTTATTGTTAACTAAATCGGGTTATTGTTGAGCCATCTGTTGAGAGGCTCAGTTGTTTCATACTGTTACCTGGGTATAATATCACGAGTTATACGGTGTGATTGGTGTGGCTGGTATTAGTGATGAGCGGGTTCGGTTTCTCGGAAACCAAACCCACCCGAACTTCAGTTTTTTTTACACGGGGCCGAGCAGGCTCGGATCCTCCCGCCTTGCTCGGTTAACCCGAGCGCGCCCGAACGTCATCATCCCGCTATCGGATTCTCGCGAGGCTCGGATTCTATCGTGAGACTCGGATTCTATATAAGGAGCCGCGCGTCGCCGCCATTTTCACACGTGCATTGAGATTGATAGGGAGAGGACGTGGCTGGCGTCCTCTCCGTTTAGACTAGAGTACTAGAGAGAGACACTTGATTTACTAATTTTTGGGAGCATATTATTAGGAGGAGTACTACTTGCTGCTGATAGTGTGACCAGTGACCACCAGTTTAATTAATCCGTTCTCTGCCTGAAAAAAAACGATACACAGTGTGACACAGTCACATACACATACCATATCTGTGCTCAGCCCAGTGTGCTGCATCATATGTAATACTGTATATCATTATCTGACTGTGCTGAGTGCTCACTGCTCACACAGCTTGTGGGGGAGACTGGGGAGCAGTTATAGCAGGAGTACATATTTTAAGTACAGTGCACACTTTTGCTGCCAGAGTGCCACTGCCAGTGTGACTGACCAGTGACCACTGACCACCAGTATATTGTGATTGTCTGCTGACCACCAGTATATTGTGATTGTCTGCCTGAAAAAGTTAAACACTCGTCGTGTGGTGTTTTTATAAACGCATTCTGCTGACAGTGTCCAGCAGGTCCGTCATTATGTAATATATACCTGTCCGTCTGCAGTAGTGATATATATATATATTATATTTTATATCTCATTATCATCCAGTCTATATTAGCAGCAGACGCAGTACGGTAGTCCACGGCTGTAGCTACCTCTGTGTCGGCAGTCGCTTGTCCATCCATAATTGTATACCACCTACCCGTGTTTTTTTTTTTTCTGTCTTCTTGATACTAGTAGCTTACTTTAGGAGTCTGCAGTGCTGAGCTGACAGTGTCCAGCAGGTCCGTCATTACATAATATATACCTGTCCGGCTGCAGTACTAGCGATATATATATATATATTTTAATTTTATCTCATTATCATCCAGTCTATATTAGCAGCAGACACAGTACGGTAGTCCACGGCTGTAGCTACCTCTGTGTCGGCAGTCGCTCGTCCATCCATAATTGTATACCACCTACCCGTGGTTTTTTTTTTTTTCTATCTTCTTGATACTAGTAGCTTACTTTAGGAGTCTGCAGTGCTGAGCTGACAGTGTCCAGCAGGTCCGTCATTACATAATATATACCTGTCCGGCTGCAGTACTAGTGATATATATATATATTTTAATTTTATCTCATTATCATCCAGTCTATATTAGCAGCAGACACAGTACGGTAGTCCACGGCTGTAGCTACCTCTGTGTCGGCAGTCGCTCGTCCATCCATAATTGTATACCACCTACCCGTGTTTTTTTGTTTTTTTTCTATCTTCTTGATACTAGTAGCTTACTTTAGGAGTCTGCAGTGCTGAGCTGACAGTGTCCAGCAGGTCCGTCATTACATAATATATACCTGTCCGGCTGCAGTACTAGTGATATATATATATTTTAATTTTATCTCATTATCATCCAGTCTATATTAGCAGCAGACACAGTACGGTAGTCCACGGCTGTAGCTACCTCTGTGTCGGCAGTCGCTCGTCCATCCATAATTGTATACCACCTACCCGTGGTTTTTTTTTTTTTTCTATCTTCTTGATACTAGTAGCTTACTTTAGGAGTCTGCAGTGCTGAGCTGACAGTGTCCAGCAGGTCCGTCATTACATAATATATACCTGTCCGGCTGCAGTACTAGTGATATATATATATATATATATATATTTTAATTTTATCTCATTATCATCCAGTCTATATTAGCAGCAGACGCAGTACGGTAGTCCACGGCTGTAGCTACCTCTGTGTCTGTAGTCGCTCGTCCATCCATAAGTATACTAGTATCCATCCATCTCCATTGTTTACTTGAGGTGCCTTTTAGTTGTGCCTATTAAAATATGGAGAACAAAAATGTTGAGGTTCCAAAAATAGGGAAAGATCAAGATCCACTTCCACCTCGTGCTGAAGCTGCTGCCACTAGTCATGGCCGAGACGATGAAATGCCATCAACGTCGTCTGCCAAGGCCGATGCCCAATGTCATAGTACAGAGCATGTATAATCCAAAACACCAAATATCAGTAAAAAAAGGACTAAAAAATCTAAATTAAAATCGTCGTCGGAGAAGCGTAAACTTGCCAATATGCCATTTACCACACGGAGTGGCAAGGAACGGCTGAGGCCCTGGCCTATGTTCATGGCTAGTGGTTCAGCTTCACATGAGGATGGAAGCACTCAGCCTCTCGCTAGAAAAATGAAACGACTCAAGCTGGCAAAAGCACAGCAAAGAACTGTGCATTCTTCGAAATCCCAAATCCACAAGGAGAGTCCAATTGTGTCGGTTGCGATGCCTGACCTTCCCAACACTGGACGTGAAGAGCATGCGCCTTCCACCATTTGCACGCCCCCTGCAAGTGCTGGAAGGAGCACCCGCAGTCCAGTTCCTGATAGTCAGATTGAAGATGTCAGTGTTGAAGTACACCAGGATGAGGAGGATACGGGTGTTGCTGGCGCTGGGGAGGAAATTGACCAGGAGGATTCTGATGGTGAGGTGGTTTGTTTAAGTCAGGCACCCGGAGAGACACCTGTTGTCTGTGGGAGGAATATGGCCATTGACATGCCTGGTGAAAATACCAAAAAAATCAGCTCTTCGGTGTGGAAGTATTTCAACAGAAATGCGGACAACAGGTGTCAAGCCGTGTGTTGCCTTTGTCAAGCTGTAATAAGTAAGGGTAAGGACGTTAACCACCTCGGAACATCCTCCCTTATACATCACCTGCAGCGCATTCATCATAAGTCAGTGACAAGTTCAAAAACTTTGGGCGACAGCGGAAGCAGTCCACTGACCAGTAAATCCCTTCCTCTTGTAACCAAGCTCACACAAACCACCCCACCAACTCCCTCAGTGTCAATTTCCTCCTTCCCCAGGAATGCCAATAGTCCTGCAGGCCATGTCACTGGCAATTCTGACGAGTCCTCTCCTGCCTGGGATTCCTCCGATGCATCCTTGAGTGTAATGCCTACTGCTGCTGGCGCTGCTGTTGTTGCTGCTGGGAGTCGATCGGCATCCCAGAGGGGAAGTCGGAAGATGACTTGTACTACTTCCAGTAAGCAATTGACTGTCCAACAGTCCTTTGCGAGGAAGATGAAATATCACAGCAGTCATCCTGTTGCAAAGCGGATAACTGAGGCCTTGACAACTATGTTGGTGTTAGACGTGCGTCCGGTATCCGCCGTTAGTTCACAGGGAACTAGACAATTTCTTGAGGTAGTGTGCCCCGTTACCAAATACCATCTAGGTTCCACTTCTCTAGGCAGGCGATACCGAGAATGTACACGGACGTCAGAAAAAGACTTACCAGTGTCCTAAAAAATGCAGTTGTACCCAATGTCCACTTAACCACAGACATGTGGACAAGTGGAGCAGGGCAGACTCAGGACTACATGACTGTGACAGCCCACTGGGTAGATGTATTGCCTCCCGCTGCAAGAACAGCAGCGGCGGCACCAGTAGCAGGATCTCTCAAACGCCAGCTCGTTCCTAGGCAGGCTACGCTTTGTATCACCGCTTTCCAGAATACGCACACAGCTGAAAACCTCTTACGGCAACTGAGGAAGAATGGCTTACCCCAAATGGACTCTCCTGTGGATTTGTGGCATCGGACAACGCCAGCAATATTGTGCGTGCATTACATCTGGGCAAATTCCAGCACGTCCCATGTTTTGCACATACCTTGAATTTGGTGGTGCAGAATTATTTAAAAAACGACAGGGGCGTGCAAGAGATGCTGTCGGTGGCCAGAAGAATTGCGGGCCACTTTCGGCGTGCAGGCACCGCGTACAGAAGACTGGAGCACCACCAAAAAGACCTGAACCTGCCCTGCCATCATCTGAAGCAAGAGGTGGTAACGAGGTGGAATTCAACCCTCTATATGCTTCAGAGGATGGAGGAGCAGGAAAAGGCCATTCAAGCCTATACATAAGGCCACGATATAGGCAAAGGAGGTGGAATGCACCTGTCTCAAGCGCAGTGGAGAATGATTTCAACGTTGTGCAAGGTTCTGCTGCCCTTTGAACTTGCCACACGTGAAGTCAGTTCAGACACTGCCAGCCTGAGTCAGGTCATTCCCCTCATCAGGCTTTTGCAGAAGAAGCTGGAGGCATTGAAGGAGGAGCTAAAACAGAGCGATTCCGCTAGGCATGTGGGACTTGTGGATGGAGCCCTTCATTCGCTTAACCAGGATTCACGTGTGGTCAATCTGTTGAAATCAGAGCACTACATTTTGGCCACCATGCTCGATCCTAGATTTAAAACCTACGTTGGATCTCTCTTTCCGGCAGACACAAGTCTGCAGGGGTTCAAAGAACTGCTGGTGAGAAAATTGTCAAGTCAAGCGGAACGCGACCTGTCAACATCTCCTCCCTCACATTCTCCCGCAATTGGGGGTGCGAGGAAAAGGCTACGAATTCCGAGCCCACCCGCTGGCGGTGATGCAGGGCAGTCTGATGCTGACATCTGGTCCGGACTGAAGGATCTGCCAACGATTACTGACATGTCGTCTACTGTCACTGCATATGATTCTCTCACCATTGAAAGAATTGTGGAGGATTATATGAGTGACCGCATCCAAGTAGGCACGTCAGACAGTCCGTACGTATACTGGCAGGGAAAAGAGGCAATTTGGAGGCCCTTGCACAAACTGGCTTTATTCTACCTAAGTTGCCCTCCCTCCAGTGTGTACTCAGAAAGAGTGTTTAGTGCCGCCGCTCACCTTGTCAGCAATCGGCGTTCGAGGCTACTTCCACAAAATGTGGAGAAGATGATGTTCATTAAAATGAATTATAATCAATTACTCCTTGGAGACATTCACCAGCAGCAATTGCCTCCAGAAAGTACACGGGGATCTGAGATGGTGGATTCCAGTGGGGACGAATTAATAATCTGTGAGGAGGGGGATGTACACAGTGAAAGGGGTGATGAATCGGACGATGATGATGAGGTGGACATCTTGCCTCTGTAGAGCCAGTTTGTGCAAGGGGAGATTGATTGCTTCTTTTATGGTGGGGGCCCAAACCAACCAGTCATTTCAGTCACAGTCGTGTGGCAGACCCTGTCGCTGAAATGATGGGTTGGTTAAAGTGTGCATGTCCTGTTTATACAACATAAGGGTGGGTGGGAGGGCCCAAGGACAATTCCATCTTGCACCTCTTTTTTCTTCTTTGCGTCATGTGCTGTTTGGGGACTGGGGAGTATTTTTTTTGAAGGGCCAGCCTGCGTGACACTGCAGTGCCACTCCTAGATGGGCCAGGTGTTTGTGTCGGCCACTAGGGTCGCTTAGCTTACTCACACAGCTACCTCATTGCGCCTCTTTTTTTCTTTGCGTCATGTGCTGTTTGGGGAGTGTTTTTTGAAGGGCCATCCTGCGTGACACTGCAGTGCCACTCCTAGATGGGCCAGGTGTTTGTGTCGGCCACTAGGGTCGCTTAGCTTACTCACACAGCTATCTCATTGCGCCTCTTTTTTTCTTTGCGTCATGTGCTGTTTGGGGAGTAGTTTTTTGAAGGGCTATCCTGCGTGACACTGCAGTGCCACTCCTAGATGGGCCAGGTGTTTGTGTCGGCCACTTGGGTCGCTGAGCTTAGTCACACAGCTACCTCATTGCGCCTCTTTTTTTTCTTTGCGTCATGTGCTGTTTGGGGACTGGGGAGTAGTTTTTTGAAGGGCCAGCCTGCGTGACACTGCAGTGCCACTCCTAGATGGGCCAGGTGTTTGTGTCGGCCACTTGGGTCGCTGAGCTTAGTCATCCAGCGACCTCGGTGCAAATTTTAGGACTAAAAATAATATTGTGAGGTGTAAGGTGTTCAGAATAGACTGAAAATGAGTGTTAATTATGGTTATTGAGGTTAATAATACTATGGGATCAAAATGACCCCCAAATTCAATGTTTTAAGCTGTTTTTTTAGTTATTTTTGAAAAAAACACCCGAATCCAAAACACACCCGAATCCGACAAAAAAAATTCGGTGAGGTTTTGCCAAAACGCGTTCGAACCCAAAACACGGCCGCGGAACCGAACCCAAAACCAAAACACAAAACCCGAAAAATTTCAAGTGCACACCCCTGGTATGAGTCTTACCCGGGATTCAAAATCCTTCCTTATTGTGTACGCTCGTCCGGGCACAGTGTGCTAACTGAGGCTTGGAGGAGGGTCATAGTGGGAGGAGCCAGTGCACACCAGGTAGTCATAAATCTTTCTAGAGTGCCCAGCCTCCTTCGGAGGCCGCTATTCCCCATGGTCCTTTCTGAGTTCCCAGCATCCACTACGGACTACGAGAAATAGAATTACCGGTGAGTAAATTCTTATTTTAAAATGGGTGCGGTGGGGGCCCCCTCTGCACTCAGGGGCCCGTGTGCACCGCACACACTGCACCCATTATAGAAACGCCAGTGCAACTAATTCTGTAGGAAACCAAACTTTCCCATTCTCCTGGGATGTACGGGAGATGCCAGAATTCCAGGATTTCTTCCAGAGCGCGGGCTCCCACATCCCACCCACTTCCCCCACTCAAATCCTATTATTTTAGTCCTCAAACCCCCTGCACTTCCTCCTGCACCAGTCGTAGGAGGTCAGCTAATCAATTTTACAGCAAATCAGTGTTTTATAGAAATAAGAACCCTAAAAATGGCTGCAATAGGGGTGTGGTCATGTTGCAGTAGGGGCATGACCATATCAGGAGGAGCCATGGCCACTGCTTGGGGGCAGGTCTAGCACTTTATGTGTTAGGCTGAGTCTTGCCCTCCTGACCGTCTCCACCCTACCATGCAGTACAGCGCGGTGCAGTGTCCTGTACTACACCTAGAAATGTACCTATATGTATTACTGACTACCATATTAGCAGAGGTTATGTGGTGCAGTCAGGCAGCTATAAAGACATGGTAATACATATACTGTACTGTACATAATAATATACATGGCTCACAGCAGGTAAAGGGCTGTAATGGTATTTATTTTAATCTCATTTGGAATAAATGGCATTGTGGGAAGTGACAGTGTACATTCAGGGCCGGATTAAGGGGGAGATGTATGAAACCTTGGAGAGAAATAAAGTACCAACCAATCAGCTCTTAACTGTCATAATACAGAATGCGTTTGAAAAATGACAGTTAGGAGCTGATTGGTCAGTACTTTATCGCGCTCTATATTATCTCTCTCTCATTAGCATATATTTGCACATCTGCTGCGTACGGGATCACAGCTGCAATACATCAGCGTATACATCTCTGAATCTAACCCTCTGTCATCTAGGACATGAGGTCTGGAGTGAATGTGGATCAGGATGACTGTGTAATTGCTACACACCTCCAGCCATGAATTTCCCATCATAGGGGGGAAGGGGGGGTATGGAAGGTAGATAGTAACTAGGTCAACAGTGTCTAGGTTGACAGGTCAAAAGGTCGACATGAGTTTTTTATGGTTTTTCTGTGTCCTTTTCTTCGTACAGTGACTGAGAACCCCAATTAGTGCACCGTGTCCCCTCACTTCGCTCGCCGTGCTTCGGGCAAGGTTACTATTCCCAATCGTAGTCCACGTGGATCGTTAAATATGAAAAGGTTCAAAAAAGAAAAAAAATTGTGGAAAACTCATGTCGACCTTTTGACCTAGAACATGTCGACCTAAAGACCCTGTCAACCTAGAAACCCTGTCGACCCAGTTACTGTCGACCAATAGTGGTCGACCTAGAGACCTGATCCCCATAGGGGTGTGTGTGTCATAGCCACGCACCAAACCAGCCACACCCCAACTTGGCCTACTAACCTCCTCCTGAGGGCTGACTGAAGACTTGGCGGTGTTGGATCATAGTGACCATTGACGTCTCTGCCCAGTCCTAAGTACACGGCCAGGATAGGTGTCTGCCGATCCTGGTCTATTCATTGATTATTTGTGTTGGCACTGTGTGAGGGGTATGCGGAGGTAGATCTTACACACCTATGATTCCTTTCCCTGTGGTGACAGACTCTCCTCTCACTGTCACATGGAGCTCCAATCACTGACATCTAGAGAACATGTGGAGGAGAGTGGGGCGCTGGTGTCTGAGGGGCTATTGGCCAGTGCTCTTGACCGGCCTGTGTCAGTCCCTCCCACTGAAGGAATGATGTCATGCTGAAGGGGCGTTGCATGTAGGGAGCTGCTGGAGGTGCAGGTACTCCAGAACTCTAATAGGAAGGATAGGGCCACTGAAGATGGCGTCCGTTATCACAGGAAGACTCTCCTGATAATGAATGGGCCAGTTACTTAAACCACTCAATATAACCAAAAGCATTGAGTAGAACAGAAGGTAGACAGGTCCAGTATAGACACCCACCTTGTATCTGTATATATAATGCGTCACTCCTCTTCCTCACAACGCCGCTGGGATCACTCACATCACAGGTATAATTCCCAGAATGCACCAGCTGTGCTGCCAGAACGCTGTATGTAGCGGACGCACTGAAGTGCTGCACTTTCCACTCATCTCTGTAGAAAGCAAAGTGCAGTTCTGTAGCAGACCTGGCCGGGTTACGTCTTGTGTCACAGGTCAGGGTCATCTCATATCCCTCTGTCACTAATGACCAATAAGTTGTTATTTGTGGGGTATCAAACAGAGCTGGAAGAGATAATAATATAAATACTGGGTACGGTGTGACATGTGGGTCATTTACAGCCAGCATGTGCCAGACAAAGCTGCGGATCTTATTGTTGTACTATTGTGCTTGGGATATAGATGTAACCTGCAGAGTGTATAATGTCCCCCATCATGCAGACAGTGTGAGATGAGGGTGCAGCCGCTGTGTGACCCCCCCTGATGTACAGGACCCCCCACACTCAGGGTACAACGCTAACCACTGCCTGCGCTCCCGGGTAACTTACCTGCCTGCTCCCACCTCATGTTATTCAATTTGATCATTTTGTTAAATGTAAAATGTTGTCCTATATATGAAAAAAACTACTATACACAGGTAATGACTATCTGAAACAAACCTACTTATAAACGTGACATTTATTTATTTATTTTATAACATTTGCTAATATAGCAAGTGTAAGCTTGCGAGCAGGGACTTCCTACCTCTATGACTGTTTGTTATTACCCAGTTTTATCATTGTGTCCAATTGTAAAGTGCAACAGAACTTGCTGCGCTACATAAAAAACTGTTAAATAAATAAATAAAATAATAACTCCAGCATATTCTGTTGTGCTTTACAGTTGGGATTGTGTCATTTGTCTCATTTATGACACAATAAAGATCATAAGAATTTATAATTCATCTCAGACATATCTGATGGCCTGTCGGCAGTGTTCCTTTTGATGCACACGCCGGCGTGTATCAAATCAGGCGCTGGTTCATGAGCAAAACAGAGCTTGCGGACTGGCAGCCAATCAGGAGCCACCGCTGCCAGACCACGAGCTCTGATTGGCTCACAAACCGGTGCCTGATTTGAGAAACACGCCGCCGGAGTCTGGACTGAGGGCAGGAGAGGTGCGTGTTGTGCTCTCCTCTCCTCGGACACAGTGAAAGCAGAGCTGGCCCCAGGCAGCAGCAGTAGTAAGTTGCACTGCCTGGGGCATATGTGTATCTGGCACTGTGGGGGGAGGCATGTGTGTATCTGGCACTGTGGGGGAGGCATACGTGTATCTGGCACTGTGGGGGGAGGCATGTGTGTATCTGGCACTGTGGGGGAGGCATACGTGTATCTGGCACTGTGGGGGGAGGCATACGTGTATCTGGCACTGTGGGGGGAGGCATAAGTGTATCTGGCACTGTGGGGGGAGGCATATGTGTATCTGGCACTGTGGGGGGAGGCGTGTGTCTATCTGGCAATGTGGGGGGAGGCATATGTGTATCTGGCACTGTGGGGGGGAGGCATGTGTGTATCTGGCTCTGTGGGGGGAGGCATGTGTGCATCTGGCACTGTGGGGGGAGGCATGTGTGTATCTGGCACTGAGGGGGGAGGCATGTGTGTATCGCACTGTGGGGGGAGGCATGTGTGCATCTGGCACTGTGGGGGGGCATGTGTGCATCTGGCACTGTGGGGGCATGTGTGCATCTGGCACTCTGGGGGCATGTGTGCATCTGGCACTGTGGGGGCATGTGTGCATCTGGCACTGTGGGGGCATGTGTGCATCTGGCACTGTGGGGGCATGTGTGCATCTGGCGCTGTGGGGTCATATGTGTATCTGGCCCCCATATGCGTATCACGCTCCCATTTTCATTGGCAACGCCCCATGTGGCCACACCCATTTTATGGCACACAGAACCACCAAGACATTTTTTTCTGCTTGCACCACTGGTTAGCACCCATTATTCCAGATAAGCCAGAAATTAGTTAAGCATCTCGCACAAGGGAAAATGCAGGAATTCTAGAGGGGGGTTTCCAAATGCAGGACATACACCAGAGAAGGGCCTGTAGCAGTTTTTGCATAAAGTCACAGAAGATGTCTGACTCAGAATCAGGCTCTTTGTGTGGCGTTGGGTATGTTGGAAAATGGAAATAGTACTCATACTCCACATTTAAGAACATGTGAGAAAAATGAAGAAATATTAAGAAGTGAAGTGAGACCCAGCCTGTGTAGAGACATTGTAAGGAAGACCATAATTCTGATCCCTCATCCCTAAATTTTAAGGGCATAGAACATGTACGACTTGAGGACAGAGTAGGAGATTTTCAGTTAGAGTGTTAGGAGATGTACTGAATTTTTAAATCAGACACAAGCAAGCCTAAGCATAGGCTCTGAAATAGCACCAGTTATTGACTGACGGCCTATTTCCATCTTTTAATGAAGTATAGTAAATTCCTATCTCCTATATAATAGCCCTATTCTGTGACCTTGTGATTCATTTGCTAACGCTGGGCGGAGTCACAACAGTGGGCGGAGTTAGTCAAATGAGTCACAGAGATCTGGCCAAATCTACAGGAGACTAGGAGCAGAAGCAGATAGCATGGGCATTGGGCATGGCACAGGCAGGGGTGCAGACCTCCCAGCTTTCTGCAGGAGCTTTATCCAGGCAGAAGGAGGGACACACACTAGGCGAAAAGGGGCGTGGCTTCACGGGAGGGCCCCGTTTTCGTCAGTGAGGGGGCATGCCCAGCGCTCTGTGAGCTGCTGGCATGCTCCCAGGGACTCATTATGAGTCCGGGGGTCCCAGGGCACTTGTGACAGGGGAGCCCTATCTCATTGCTGTGCCAGCTGTGGGTTGGGGGCGTGGCCTAATCGCGGACCGCGCGGCCACGCCCCCTTATGCAAATTTCGATTTTTATTTTTTTGATGGGATTTTGGCCCCTCAGCTAGGGGTAAATCCAGAGGGGGTGGTCGCTCCCCCCTACACACCCGCACAGGCAGAAGAAAGCAGGGAGGCTGCTGCCTCCCTGCAACACCACAGACCTGCCAATACGCAGCAGCGTGTGCTGACTGTAGCACAATGCTGCCGCTGTTGCTGGCAGGACGGGGGGGGGAGCTTCTGAGCTGGAACAGAGCTACTCCAGCCGGGGGGCCCCCTAAAACTGTGGGGCCAACGGTACGTATCCCCTGCCCCCACCTTAATCCGGCTCTGCTGCTGGAACCCCCCATTAATCCGGACCCCCTGATGCCCCCTCTCCCTCTGTCTCCACTATTCACCGCTGCTCTGCTAAGCAGAACAGCGAGTACAGGAGCTTTCCAACTGCCCCCCCCACCGCCGGACACTGCGACCCGCGGGTAGGACAGCGGGACAGACCCCAAAAAATGGGACTGTCCCGCGAAAATCGGGACATTTGGGAGGTATGGGGGTGTGTGAGGGGTATGTCATACAGACAGACGGGCACCGGCTCACTGTGTGCTTGACCCCCCACATCGGCATACTCAGCAGGGTCTCTCTGATGCGGAGGAGCGTCACTTAGTTTCTGGCACACTCCACGCTTCTTAGCTGCAGTT